>NW_004444331.1:305912-323005 GCF_000243295.1 Trichechus manatus latirostris
GGTATATACAAGATTGGGCCTGAGCAGGACCTGAAGGCACAAGTAAATTGCATGAGGAAGTGGCCCAAATGCCCATGGTCTCCACTCCTGTCACATTACCTTACATCTCCCAGTCTGCACCTATGGCCTCATGGGGAGTTCCTTATGATCTGTTGACTGAAGAAGAGAAAACTCATGCCTGGTTTACAGATGATTCTGCACGATATGCAGGCACCACTCGAAAGTGGACTGCAGCAGCACTACATCCCCTTTCTGGGACCTCCCTGAAGGACAGTGGTGAAGGGAAATCCTCTCAATGGGCAGAACTTCAAGCAGAGTACCTGGTTGTTCACTTTGCTTGGAAGGAGAAATGGTCAGATGTGTGATTATATACTGATGCATGAGCTGTGGCCAATGGTTTGGCTGGATGGTCAGGGACTTGAAAGGAACGTGATTGGAAAATTGTAGGTAAGGATTTATGGGGAAGAGGTATGTGGAGAGACCTCGCTGAATGGGCCAAAGAAGTGAAGATATTTGTGTCTCATGTGAATGCTTACCAAAGGGTGAACTCAGCAGAGGATGATTTTAACAATCAAATGGATAGGATGACGCGTTCTGTGGAAACCACTCATCCTCTCTCCTCAGCTACTGCTGTCATTGCTCAATGGGCTCATGAACAAAGCAGCCATGGTGTTAGCGATGGAGGTTATGCATGGGCCCAGCAGCATGGACTTCCACTCACCAAGGCTGACATGGCTACAGGCACTGCTGAGTGCCCAATCTGCCAGCAGCGGAGACCAACACTGAGTCCCTGATATGGCACCATCCCTCAAGGTGATCAGCCCGCAACCTGGTGGCAAGTTGGTTACATTGCACCACTTCCATCACGGAAAGGGCAGCGTTTTGTCCTTACTGGAATAGACACTTACTCTGGCTTTGCCTTCCTTGCACGCAATGCTTCTGTCAAAACTACCATCCATGGACTTACAGAATGCCTTATCCACCGTCATGGTATCCCACACAACATTGCCTCATATCAAGGGACTGACTTCACAGCAAATGAAGTGTAGCAGTGGGCCCATGCTCATGGAATTCACTGGTCTTACCATGTTCCCCATCATCCTGAAGCAGCTGGCTTCTAAAGACCTTCTAAGGACAGAATTACAGCACCAGCTAGGTGACAATACCTTGCAGGGTTGGGGCAGTGTTCTCCAGGAGACTGTATATGCTCTAAACCAGTGCCCAATATATGTTTCTCCTATAGCCAGGATTCATGGGTCCAGGAATCAAGGGGTGGAAATGAGAGTGGCACCACTCACTATTACCCCTAGTGACCCGTTTGCAAGATATTTGCTTCCTGTTCCCTCGACCTTATGCTCTGCAGGTCTAGAGGTCTTAGTTCCAAAGGGAGGAATTCTCCCGACACATCACTGATTCAATTGAACTGGAAGCTAAGAATGCCACCTGGCCACTTTGGGCTCCTTATGGGTCTAGATCAACAGAAAAAGAAGGGAGTTACCATACTGGCTGGTGTGATCGATTCTGATTACCAAGAGGAAATCAGATTGATGTTACACAATGGAGATAAAGAAGAGTATGTCTGGAATACAGGAGATGCCTTAGAGCATCTCTTAGTACTACCATGCCCTGTGATTAAAGTCAATGGAAAACTACAGCAATCTAATTCTGACATGACTACTAATGACACAGGCCCTTCAGGAATGAAGGTTTGGGTCACCCCACCAGGCAAAGAACCACAACCAGCTGAGGTGCTTGCTGAGGGCAAAGGCAATACAGACTGGGTGGTGGAAGAAGCTAGTTCTAAATACCAGTTACGGCCATGTGACCAGTTGCAGAAATGGAAACTCTAATTGTTATGAGTATTTCTGCTTTGTATGTGTGCATCAAATATTTTTGTTTCCTTCACTTATAAAATGTAAGACATAAACACGGCTAGTGTGTTTTCAACTGTATGCATGTTGTATCATGTTAGGTGCAAATATGACTTTCTAATTGTCTTTATTCAGAGATTATGTATGGTTTAAGCAGATGTGTACATGTGCCAAGTTGACAAGGGGTGGAGTGTGATGGTTAAGATTGTGTGTCAACTTGCCTGGGCCATGATTCTCAGTGTTTATATGTGATCACTCCCATGATTTAATATACTGTGAATAACCAATCAGATGAAAGTGATTTTTCTTGGGGGTGTAGCCTGCATATGAATATAAGCAGACATTCTGGCTGTTTGCCCTCTCTGGATCCTGAGGCTGCCTCCTGTCATCTCACCTCTGGTTCTTGGGACTTGAGCTGTCAGCTTATCTGCCAAATTTGGGATTCATTGATCTTCACAGCCTGTGAGCAGAGCCCTGCTCTCTGACCTGCTGATCATGGGTTCACCAACCCCTGCAGCTACATGAATCAGGAGAAACCTTGCGGTCTTGCCTGCCAATCTTGGAATTTGTCAACCTTCACAGCCTGTGAGCAGGAGCCGTGCTCTCCACCGTGCTGATCTTGGGTCCACCAGTTTCTGTGGCTGGGTGACTTGGGAGAGGCCTCTACCCTGATCCACGGACTTGAGACATTCTAGTGTCTACAATCACATGAGCTGTTTCCTTGATAAAAAATCTGTCTCTCTATATATTTATATGCTTTACTACTTTTGCTTCTCTAGAGAACCCAGCCTAAGACAATAGCCAGAGAAGCAGCAATCAAGAAATCAAATGACGTATTGTGTTGGGCAAATCTGCTGCAAAAGACCTCTTTAAAGTGTTGAAAAGCAAAGATGTCACCTTGAAGACTCAGGTGAGCCTGACCCAAGCCATGGTCTTTTCAATTGCATCATATGCATATGAAAGCTGGACAATTAATAAAGAAGACCAAAGAAGAATTGATGCCTTTGAACTGTGGTGTTGGCGAAGAGTATTGACTATACCATGGACTTCCAAAAGGTGGCAATACCTTGCAGGGTTGGGGCAGTGTTCTCCGGAAGACTGTGTATGCTCTAAACCAGCACCCAATATATGGTGTTGTTTCTCCTCTGGCCAGGATTCATGGGTCCAGGAATCAAGGGGTGGAAATGGGAATGGCACCACTCACTATTCCCCCTAGTGACCCACTTGCAAGATTTTTGCTTCCTATTCCCTTGACCTTATGCAGGTCTAGAGGTCTTAGTTCCAAAGGGAGGAATGCTCCTGGAGACACATCACTGATTCCATTGAACCAGAAGCTAAAGATGCCACCTGGCCACTTCAGGCTCCTTATGCCTCTGGATCAACAGGCAAAGAAGCGAGTTACCATACTGGCTGGAGTGATTGATACTGATTACAAAGAGGAAATCAGACTGATATTATACAATGGAGGTAAAGGAGAGTATGTCTGGAATGCAGGTGATTCCTTAGGGCATCTCTTAGTACTACCATGCCCTGTGATTAAAGTCAATGGAAAACTACAGTAACCTAATTCTGACACGACTGCTAATGACTACAAATCTGTCTTGGAAGAAGTACAACCAGAATGCCCCTTAGAGGTAAAGATGGTGAGACTACGTCTCACATACTTTGGAGGGATCAGTCCCTGGAGAAGGACATCATGCCTGGTGAAGTAAAAGATCAGCAAAGCAGAGGAAGACCCTCAATAAGATGGATCGACACAGTGGCTGCGACAGTGGGCTCAAGCATAACAATGATTGTGAGAATGGTGCAGGACTGGGTAGTGTTTCTTTCTGTTGTATATAGTGTCACTACGAGTTGGAACCTAACAAGAACAAATGTTTTGGTATGACGTGTTTTCATTCTCATTTGATTCTAGGAATTTTTTTATTCCGTCGTTGATTTCTTCTATTACTCAGCTGTTTTTAAGCAAGATGTTATTCAGTTTCCATGTATTTGATTTTTTTCCCTTGCTCTTCCTGTTATTGATGTCTACTTTTATGGTATTATGATCAGAGAGAAAGCTTTGTATCATTTTGATGTTTTGGATTTTATTGAGGGTTACTTTGTGTCCTAAAATGTGGTCTATTCTGGAGTATGTTCCATGTGCATTGTAAAAGAATGTATACTTTGCTGCTGTTAAGTGGAGTGTTATATATATGTGTATGAGGTCAAGTTGGTTGATTGTGGCCTTTAGATCTTGTGTAACTTTGCTGAGTTTCTTTTAGATGTTCTGTCCTTTACCAAGAGTGGTGTGTTGAAGTCTCCTGCTATTTGTGGAACTACTTCTCTTTTCAGTGCTGTTAGAGGTTTTTTTTTTTTTTTTTTTTTAATGTATTTTTGACCCCTGTCATTGGGTGCATAGATATTTATTAAGGTTATGTCTTTTTGGTGGATTGTCCCTTTAATCATTATATCATGTCTTTCCTTGTCTCTTATGATGGATTTTGCCTTAAAGTCTATTTTATCTGAGATTAGTATTGCCACTCCCGCTGTTTTTGGGTTACTGTTTGCTTGGTATATTTTTTCCATCCTTTGATTTTTAATATATTTATGTCTTTGTGTCTAAGATGTGTCTCTTGTAGACAGCATATTGATGAGTTGTGTGTTTTTATCCATTTTGCCACTGTCTGTCTCTTTACAGGTGCATATAAGCCATTTACGTTCTGTGTGATTATCGATAGGTATGAGTTTATTGCCGTCATATCATTGTGCTTTTGTGTGTGCATGGGTGGTGTTGACGTTTTCTCTGTTCCTCTTCCTTTCCTGTGCTGAGTTCCTTTGGTGGATTTTCTTTTCATTATTATAGATTTTGGGTTTACTGAGTCTTTATGTTTTTCTTTTCTTTTTTAAATTTTGATGAGTAGGCTTGTTAACTTTCTTTGTGGTTACCTTGAAATTTATTCTTATCTTCTTAAATTTGAACCAATCTTTTATACTTGATGTTGCCTTGACTTCCTCTTCCTTTGAAAATTCTATACCTACACCTTTTATTTTCCTTTTTATTTTTTTGTTGTGTATTTATGGATTGACATGTCTGTTTCCCTGTTTGAAGTCTTTTAGCTTTGTTTTATTGTTTAAAGTTCTTTTCCTGGGTTGGTTTCTGGCTGATGGTGTGCTGTGTCCTAGACTCATGTTGTTGTCTGATGTTTTTGGTTCTCTAACTAATTTCTCGTAAGTTTGGTTTTGTTTGTACAAATTTCCTTAATTTCAGTTTATTTCAGATAAACTGAGAGAGAATTTTGCAGTCTATATTATTCTTGGTTGGCAGGGTTTTTTCCTTTCAAAATTTTATATATGTCATCCTATTACCTTCTTGCCTGCATAGTTTCTTGTAAGTGATCAGAGCTTAGTCTTATTCTTTCCCATTTGTATGTGAATTTTTGTTTTTCTCGAGCTTCTCTCAGGATTCTTTCTTTGTCTTTGGTTTTGGCAAGTGTGAATATGATATGTCTTGGTGACTTTCTTTTGGGGTCTATACTATGTGAGATTCATTGAGCTCCCTGGATGGTCAGCTTTTCATCTTTCATGATATTTGGGAAGTTCTGCCAGCAAATCTTCAGCAGTATTCCCTGTTTTTTCCATTTTCTCCCCCATTCTGGAACTCTGATCACATGCAGATTTTTGCCTTTGTGTCCTGCATAATTCCTTGGTTTTCTTCATTTTTCATCATTCTTTTCTATGATTTTTCCTCGAGTGATGAGCATGGGTTTTTTTTCAAATTAGCTCCTAAAACCTTCTATATTGCATTAGCCTTTTCTGAAATTTTGTTGTTTATCTTTTGGAGTTCTAGTTGCTGTTTTTGTATGATTTCTAATTGTTTATTTATTTTGACGTTTTGTTGTTGTATTATTTTCCTGAATTCTTCTATTGCTTTATTTGTCTTTTCTTTGATTTTGGCTGTTTTTCTTGGTTTTGTCTGTGTTTTCCATGGTTTTTGTCTGCTTTTCCTTGGTTTTGTCTGTTTTCCTTGACCTCTTTCCTAATCTCTTGGACAGCCATAAATATTAGATTTTGAATTCCATATCATGTAGTTCCGATGCCTTTTCTTCTACTGGAATGTTATCTGATTTTTTATTTTGGTTACATGCTGGAGCCTTCTTGCCCTGTTTTTTAATAGCATCTGCTGTCTCCGAGACATTAAGGTATTATTTTATTTGTTTATTGATTGTAGGTTCATTTGTTTTGTCCTGCTTTTTTGTTTTGTTTTGATATGTCAGGGTGGGCAGGCCAAGTGTGATTTTATGCTTGCTCATCTCTGGGCGTGATAGTTCTCACCACCTCATCTGGGTAGGCAGGGCAAGTAGCAGGCAGGGTGAGCCCACTTCACTGTACCTTTGTTTGATGAGACGCCTGAGGGTGGACTGGGCGGGCATTGTCTGCCCCCTGATGTTGGTACAGCACTGTGGGAGCATCCACCAGCCCTCGCCAGATGGGCAGGGGTGTCAGATGGGGAGTAATACAGGCTTGCTTCCTACCGTTCAGCAGCTGGTTGAATGGCTGGAGGGGCAGGGTGGTGCAGGCCCAGTGTGGTGGTGGGGAGATGGTGTACAGGACTAGGTGGGAAAGAGAAAGAAAAGAAAAAAGAGAAAAAAGTGGCACAGAGGGAACCAGTGGGTGGGGTAGGGATGGATCTGGAAGCTGGTGGGAAGAAGGAAGAGGTGACATATGGGGCTCGGTGGGAGGGAGAAAGAAAAGAAAGAATAAAAAAGAAAAAAATATGGTGGCGCAATGGGGACCAGCAGGTGGGTGTAGGATGGACCTGGGGCAGTGGTGGGCCAGTGTGCCAGTGGCACTGTATCTGTGGTGATGCAGTGGGAGCTGGCAGGAAGGGGGGGGATGTGGTATATGGGGCTACGTGGGAGGGAGAAAGAAAAGTAAGAAAGGAAAAGAGAGAAAAAATGGTGCAGAGTGGGACCATCAAGGGGTGGTGTAGATCCAGGTCAGTGATGGTCCAGTGCGTTGGTCTCACTCTACCCATGGCAGCACAGTGGGGGCTGCTGGGAAGAAGAGAGAGGTAGCATATAGGGCTAGGTGAGAGGAAGAAAGAAAGGAAAGAACAAAAAATAGTGGTGCCATGGGGGCCGTCGAGTGGGGCAGGGCAGACCCAGGGCAGTGGTGGCCATTGTACCAGTGACACTCCATCCGTGACAGCATGGTGGGGGGCGGTGGAAAGGGAGGGAGGTGGCTTATGTGGCTAAGTGGGATGGAAAAAGAAAAGAAAGAAAAAAAGATGGTGCAGTGGGAGCCAGTAGGTGGGGGCATTGTGGACCCAGGACACAGTGACTGTCTAGTCACGGTGGCATGGCAGGGGCCAGCAGGAAGGGGGAAAGGTTGCATACGGGGCCAGGTGGGGGAGGGAGAGAGAAAAGAAAGAAAGAGAAAAAAATGGTGGTGTGATGGGGGCCAGCAAGTGGTGGCAGGGTGGATCTGGGGGCCAGTGGAAGGGAGAGGAGGTACTGTACAGGGCTAGATAGGAGGGAGAAAGAAAAGAAAGGAAAAAAATGGTGATGCAGCGGAGCTGGCAGGAGAGGGGAGGTGGCGTATGGGGCTGGGTGGGAGGGAGGAAGAAGAGAAAAAAAACTGCGCGGTGGGAGGGGCAGGGAAGATCTGGGGTGGGGGGAGTGGGCTCATATTGTTGACCCTGGTGGTGGGGGCTGCTGGGATGAGGGCTTTCTTGCTTCTACTCATGAGAAGGGTGAGGGGTGGGAGAACATGTTTCTCTGGTTACCAGGTGCTCTTTTTTGTTGAGAGCTCCATGAATTTGCCTTCCCATACTTTCTGTTCTGGGTCATTGCTGTCTGTGTTTCAGTATGGCCATGCTGTGCTATGTTAGTTGGCTGGGGACTTCCACTCCATATCTCTCCTCATTCTCTGTTTTTCCGTCAGTTTCTTCTTCCATTCGGTATTTGATCTTGTTCTTTATCCCTTCATTTGATGTTTAAGTTTCCAGTATTGCCATTTGTATCTGTTTTACTTTAGTTTTTTGGGTCTTTGTCACAGAGGGATGGCATGGTGCATCTCTCTAGGGCACCATGTTGGCTCCACCGTCATCAAAATTTTAAACTTTTGCTCTTCAAAAAACACGGCGGTAGCATCTGTCCTTGAGAAATAAACAAATGGCCTGAGACAACTATGGTGAGAACAAGATACCTAGATTCTTCATTGGAATCAAAAACCTTCCGTGTCAGAGAAGAGGCTGTCCAGCTTCCAGTCCAGGCACAGGAGGCTATTCTATGCCTGAAGGCATGAAGCAGCCTTACCGCTGCAGAAGCCACTATGCTGCTTCTAATCCAGGAAGCCTGAGGCCTGCCTACTCTTTTCCCACTTCCGCCATGAGATGATCCTTTTTTGAACACTAAAAGCCAGCCTAAGTGTTGAAGGGGTTCATAGCACAAAACTAACTAGCGAAGAGTGGAAGAGGTGTTTTTGTTGTTTTGTGTTCCCCTGGAGTACAAGGAAATATCTTTCAATAAACTAGCTAGGGATGGTCTGGGGAACAGAGACCTTAGTGTCCACACATGTCCAGTAGGGCAATCATTGCAAAAATAGCTAAGGAAGTTCACTAACAAGACAGAAATTACAGCTTTCTATAATTTTTTTTGAAAAAATTCCAAATCCTGGGGAAGGGAAAGTATCTGAGTTCCTAAGGGTCATCATATTATTATGTATTACATCATTTGAATTATGATATTAAATGTCTTGGTTTCAACAATAACAACAACAGCAACAAAACATGAAACACACAAAGAGGAAAGGATGGCTATTCAAAAGAACAAAATGAAGATACAAAAGCTGTACTTGTGAAACCTTAGATATTGAAAAGACTGTTGTTGGGTGCCTTTGAGTCAGCTTCGACTCATAGTGACCCCATGTACAACAGAACGAAATGTTGCCTGCTCCTGTGCCATCCTCACAATCGGTGCTATGTTTGAGCCCATTGTTGCAGCCACTGTGTCAATCCATCTCATTGAGGGTCTTCCATTTTCACTGACCCTCTCCTTTACCAAGCATAACTTCCTTCTCCAGGGATTAGTCCCTCCTGATAACATGTCCAAAGTAAGTGAGTTGAAGTTTCACCATCCTTGATTCAAAGAGCATTTATGGCTGTATTTCTTCCAAGACAGATTTGTTCATTCTTCTGGCATTCCATGGTATATTCGATATTCTTCAGCCAAACTACAATTCAAATGTATCAATTCTTCTGTGGTAGTCCTTATTTATTGTCCAGCTTTTGCGTGCATATGAGGTGATAGAAAAATACCTGATGTCTTAGGCTGGGTTCTCTAGAAAAGCAAAACTAGTGAAGCAAGTCCCAAGTCTGTAGGTCAGGCATCAGGCTGGATACTTCTCCTGATTCACGTAGCTGCAGGGGCTCATGAACCCAAGATAGGCAGATCAGATGGCAGGCCGCTGGATACAGGCTGCGGAGGCTGATGAATCCCAAAATCAGCAGGTAATCTCCTAGCTCGGGTCACAAGAACCAGAGGTCAGATGATGATGAGCCAGAAGCAGGATCCAGAGCCAGCAAAGTTTTATCAGAATGTCCATAAGTATTGGATGCAGACCACATCCCCGAGGAAGTTCCTCTTAAAACTGATTGCTCATAGCAGATCTCATCATGGAGGTAATTACATTATGGAAGAGCAATCGGTCCAACATCTGCCAAATTACATCATTACATAACTGCCAAAACACTGAGAATCATGGCCCAGCCAAGTTGATACATAACTTTAACCATTATACATGGCTTGGGTCAGGCACACCTTAGTCCTCAAAGTGACATCTTTGCTTTTTAAGACTTTAAAGAAGTCTTTTGCAGCAGATTTGCCCAATTCAGTGTGTCATTTGAGTTCTTCACTGCTGCTTCCATGGTCATTGATTGTGGATCCAAAATGAGATCCTTGACAACTTCAATACTCTCTCTGTTTATCATGTTGTTACTTATTGGTCCAATTGTGAAGGTTTTTGTTTTCTTTATGTTGAAGTGTAATCCATACTGAAGGTTGAAGTCTTTGATCTTCATCAGTAAGTGCTTCAAGTCCTCTTCACTTTCAGCAAGCAAGACTGTGTCATCTGCATGTCACAGGTTATTAGTGCCTTAGGCTGGGTTCTCTAGAGCGGCAAAACCAGAGAGGTGCATATATATAGAAAGAGATTTATTTCAAGAAAATGTCTCACATAGTTGTGAAGGTTAGCTGGTCCTGAATCCATTGGTCAGGCATTAGGCTGGAGGCTTATTCTGATTCTCATGGTTGCAGAGGCTGACAAACCCAAAATTGGCAGGTCAGGCAGAGGCTCCTGGCTCATGGGGTTATAGGAGCTGGCAATTCCAAAATCTGTAGTTGGCAGGGTGCTGGCTCACATCCCAAGAACTGGAGGTTGCAGGATGATAAGTCAGGTGCAGGATCAAGAGAGAGCAAGCTGCACCAGAACATCCATATAGATTGGATGCAGGTACACCCCCAAGGAAATTCCCCTTTCAACTGATTGGCTGCTCACATCAGTTCACAAAATGGAGGATGATTACATAATATCTGCAAAACATTGAGAATCATGGCCTAGTAAACTGACACATAATCTTAACCATCAGAGTCCATCCCTTGTCAATGTGGCACCTGTACACATCTCCTTAGACCATACATAATCTATAAAGATAATTATAAAGTCATACTTGTGCCTAATGTGATACAACTAACATGCATACAACCAAAAATGCACTAGCGCCATTTACATCTTACATTTTATAATAAGTAGTGGAATAATAGAGGGAAGAAAACATATTTTACATATATATCTATATCTGTATGCACACACACACATATAGACACATAGCAAAACAAGGAAGAAATAAAACAATTACAATGCTCATTTCTGCAACTGGTCCCATGGTCATAGCTGGTATTTAAAACTATCTTCTTTCACCACCCATTCCGTATTCCCTGACCTAAGCAAGCACCTCAGCTGGTCATGGTTCTTCTCCTGGTAGGGTGATCCAAACATTCTTTCCTGAAGGGTCTCAACGATTAGTAGTCATGTTGGAATTGGGTTGCTGTAGTTCTGCATTGACTTTAACCACAGAGCATGGTAGTATTAAGAGAAGTCCTAAAGGATCTCCTGTATTTCAGATATACTCTTCTTTACTTCCACTGTCTACTATCAATCTAATTTCCCCTTGATAATCAGGATCAATCACACGAGCCAATATGGTAACTCCTTTCTTTCCTGTTTATCCAGAGGCATGAGGAGCCCAAAGTGGCAGGGTGGTATTCTTAATTTTCAGTTCAATGGAATCAGTGTTGTGTCTCTTGGTGGGAGTATTCCTCCCTTTGGAACGAAGACCTCTAGACACACAGAGCATAGGGTCATGGGGACAGGAAGCAAATATTTTGAGAGGGGTGTCACTAGCGATAATAGTGAGTGGGGTGACTCCCATTTCCACCACTTGATTCCTAGACCCATGAATCCTGGCTATGGGAGAAACAGCAGCATATATTGGACGTTGGTTTAGAGCATATACAGCCTCCTGGAGAACATTTCCCCAACCCTGCAAGATATTGCAACCAAGCTAGCACCATAATTGTGTCTTTAGAAGGCCTTTCAATCATCCTATCAAGCCAGATTTTGGATTTGTCATAACCAAATTTTTTTCCCAGTCTATAGATTGTCTTTTTACTCTTTTGGTGAAGTCTTTTGATGAGCATAAGTGTTTGAGTTTTGGGAGCTCCCAGTTGGATCCAGTTTCTCTTCTGGTGTTTGTGCATTGTTACATATGGTTTGTATTCTCTTTATGCCATGTATTAGGGTTTCTAGCATTGTCCCTATTTTTTCTTCCATGATCTTTATCATTTTAGATTTTATATTCAAGTCTTTGATCCATTTTGAGTTAGTTTTTGTACATGGTGTGAGGTATGGGTCTTGTTTCAGTTTTTCGCAGATGGATATCCAGTTATGCCAGCACCATTTCTTAAAGAGACTATCTTTTCCCCAATTAACGGACTTTGGGCCTTTGTCAAATATCAGCTGCTCATAGGTGAATGAATTTACGTCTGAATTCTCAATTCTGTTCCACTGGGCTATGTTTCTGTTGTTGTACCAGTACCAGGCTATTCTGACTACCATGGCAGTATAATACGTTAGTAAAACTAAGGTAGTGTGAGGCCGCTCACTTTGTTCTTCTTCTTCAGTAATGCTTTATTTCTCCAAAGCCTCTTCCCTTTCCATATGAAGTTGGTGATTTTTTTCTCCGTCTCATTAAAAAATGCCATTGGAATTTGAATCGGGATTGCATTGCCTCTGTACATCACTGTCTTAGGCTGGGTTCTCTAGAGAAGCAAAACCAGTAAAGTGTATAAATATATATACAGAGACAGAGATTATATCAAGGAAATGGCTCACGTGATTGTAGAGGCTAGAAGATCCCAAGTCCGTGGATCAGGGTAGAGGCCTCTCCCAAGTCACACAGCTGCAGAAGCTTGCAAGTCCAAGATCAGCAGGTCGGAGAGCAGGGCTCCCGCTCACAGGCTGTGCAGATTGAAGAATCCCAGGTTCGGCAGATAAGCTGACAGCTCAAGTCCCAAGAACGGAAGATGAGACGACAGGAAGCAGCCCCAGGATCCAGAGATACCAAATAGCCAGAATGTCTGCTTATATACAGATGTGGGCCACATCCCCAAGGAGACTCCCTTTCATCTGATTGGCTACTCACAGTATATTCAATCATGGGAGTGATTACATTAAAACACGGAGAATCATGGCCCAGCCAAGTTGACACACAATCTTAACCATCACAGTCCACCCCTTGTCACCTTGGCACATGTACACATCTCCTTAAACCATACATAATCTATGAATAAAGACAATGAGAAAGTCATACTTGCGCCTAACATGATACAACTAACATGCATATAATTGAAAATGCACTAGCCTCATTTACAGCCTATATTTTATAAGTGAAGGAAACAAAAATATTTGATGCACACATACAAAGTACAAATACTCATAACAATTACAGTCCCCGATTCTGCAACTGGTCACAAGGCCGCAACTGGTATTTAGAACTACTTTCTTCCACCACCCATTCTGTATTTCCTTTGCCCTCAGCAAGCACCTCAGCTGGTCGTGGTTCTTTGCCTGGTGGGGTGACCCAAACCTTCATTCCTGAAGGGTCTGTGTCATTAGTAGTCATGTGAGAATCAGGTTGGTATAGTTTTCCATTGACTTTAATCACAGGGCATGGTAGTACTAAGAGATGCCCCAAGGCATCTCCTGCATTCCAGACATACTCTTCTTTACCTCCGTTATATAATATCAATCTGATTTTCTCTTGGTAATCAGGATCAATCACATCAGTCAGTATGGTAACTCTCTTCTTTGCCTGTTGTTCCAGAGGCATAAGGAGCCCAAAGTGGCCATGTGGCATTCTTAACTTCCAGTTCAATGGAATCAGTGATGTGTCTTCATGTGCGAGCATTCCTCCCTTTGGAACTAAGATCTCTAGACCTGCAGAGCATCAGGTCTTGGGGACAGGAAGCAAAAATCTTGCAAGTGGGTCACTAGGGGTAATAGTGAGTGGTGCCACTCCCATTTCCACCCCTTCATTCCTGGACCCATGAATCCTGGCTATGGGAGAAACAGCACCATATATTGGACACTGATTTAAATCATAGACAGCCTCCTGGAGAGCATTGCCCCAACCCTGCGAGGTGTTGCCACCTAGCTGGCACCGTAATTGTGTCTTTAGAAGGTCATTCCATCGTTCTATCAAGCCAGCTGTTTCAGGATGATGGGGAACATGGTAAGACCAGTGAATTCCATGAGCATGGGCCCACTGCTGCACTTCATTTGCTCTGAACTGAGTCCCTTGATGTGAGGCAATGCTGTGTGGGATACCATGATGGTGGATAAGGCATTCTGGAAGTCCACGGATGGTAGTTTTGGCAAAACCATATCCAGAGTAAGTGTCTATTCCAGTAAGGACAAAACGCTGTCCTTTCCATGATGGAAGTGGTCCAATGTCATCAACTTGCCAGCAGGATGCTGGCTGATCACCTTGAGGGATGGTGCCATATCGAGGACTCAGTGTTGGTCTCTGCTGCTGGCAGATTAGGCACTCAGCAGAGGCTGTGGCCATGTCAGCCTTGGTGAGTGGAAGTCCATGCTGCTGGGCCCATGCATAACCTCCAACCCTGCCACCATGGCCACTTTGTTCATGAGCCCACTGAGCAATGGCGGGAGTAGTTGGGGGAACAGGGTGAGTGGTTTCCACAGAATGCGTCATCCTATCCATTTGATTGTTAAAATCTTCCTCTGCTGAGTTCACCCTTTGGTGAGCATTCACATGAGACACAAATGTCTTCACTTCTTTAGCCCATTTGGAGAGCTCTGTCCACATACCTCTTCCCCATAAATCCTTGTCTCCAATTTTCCAATCATGTTCCTTCCAAGTCCCTGACCACCCAGCCAAACCATTGGCCACAGCCCATGAATCAGTATATAATCGCACATCTGGCCATTTCTCCTTCCAAGCAAAGTGAACAACAAGGAGCAGTGCTCGAAGTTCTGCTCATTGAGAGGATTTCCCTTCACCACTGTCCTTCAGGGAGGTCCCAGAAAGGGGCTGTAGTGCTGCTGCAGTCCACTTTCGAGTGGTGCCTGCATATCGTGCAGAACCATCTGTAAACC
This sequence comes from Trichechus manatus latirostris, assembly GCF_000243295.1. Classification (NCBI taxonomy): domain Eukaryota; kingdom Metazoa; phylum Chordata; class Mammalia; order Sirenia; family Trichechidae; genus Trichechus; species Trichechus manatus. The sequence continues at coordinate 320,504 of NW_004444331.1, forward strand.
AGGCACGAGTTTTCTCTTCCTCAGTCAACTGATCATAAGGAACTTCCCATGAGGCCACAGGTGCAGACTGGGAGATGGAAGGTAATGTGACAGGAGTGGAGACCATGGGCATTTGGGCCACTTCCTCATGCAATTTACTTGTGCCTTCAGGTCCTGCTCGGGCCCAATCTCGAATATACCACTTCCATTTAATGATGGAGTGTTGCTGTGTACATCCAACTTTATGGTTCTGTGGGTCAGACAACACCCAGTTTATGGTGGGTAGCTGAGGCCTCATGGTGACTCGGTGTCCCATGGTTAAGCATTCAGTCTCTACTAAGGCCCAGTAACAAGCCAAAAGTTGTTTCTCAAAAGGAGAGTACTTATCTGCAGAGGATGGCAGAGTTTGCTCCAAAATCCTAAGGGTCTGTGCTGTGATTCACCAATAGGGGCCTGCCAGACTCCAAACAGCATCTTTATCTGCCATGGATACTTTAAACACCATTGAATAAGCTGGATCATATGGTCCAAGTGGCAGAGCGGCTTGCACAGCAGCCTGAACCTGTTGCAGTCTTGTTCTGGTCCCCACTCAAAACTAGCAGCTTTTCAAGTCAGTTGATAAATAGGCCGGAGTAGCACACCCAGATGAGGAATATGTTGCCTCCAAAATCCAAAGAGGCCCACTAGGCGTTGTGCCTCCTTTTTAGTTGTGGGAGCAGCAAGATGCAATAACGTATCCTTCACTTTAGAAGGAATGTCTTGACATGCCCCACACCACTGGACCCCTAGAACTTTCAGGGAAGTGAAAGGTGCCTGAATTTTTGTGGGATTAATCTCCCACCCTCTAGCATGCAAATGGTTTACCAATAAGTCCAGAGTCATTAACACTTCTTCCTTACTAGGTCCAATCAGCATAATGTCATCAATGTAATGGACCAGTGTGTTGTCCTGGGGATGGGACAGGCGATCAAGGTCCCTGCGGACTAAATTATAACATAGGGCTGGAGAGTTAATGTAGCCCTGAGGTAGGCAAGTGAAGGTGTACTGCCGGCCTTGCCAGCTGAAGGCAAACTGCTTCTGGTGGTTCTTTGAAACAGTTATGGAGAAAAAGGCATTAGTCAGATCAATAGCTGCATACCAGGTACCAGGATATGTATTAATTTGCTCAAGAATGAAATTTCATCTGGAACAGCAGCTGCAATTGGATTCACCACCTGGTTAAGTTTTCAATAATCTACCGTCATTCTCGAAGATCCATCTGTTTTTTGCGCGGGCCAAATAGGCAACTTGAATGGGGGTGTGGTGGGAGTCACCACCCCTGCTTCCTTCAAGTCCTTGATGGTGTCAGTAATCTCTGTAATCCCTCCAGGAATGCAGTATTGCTTTTGATTTACTATTTTCCTAGCTAGGGGCAGTTCTAATGGCTTCCACTTGGCTTTCCTACCATAATAGTCCTTACTCTATTCATCAGGGATCCAATGTGGGGGTTATGCCAGTTGCTGAATACAGCTATTCCAATCATGCATCCTGGAACTGGGGAAATGACTACAGGATGGGTTTGGGGACCCACTGGACCTACTGTGAGAGGGACATGAACCAAGACTCCATTAATAACCTGTCCTCCATATGCCCCCACTCTGACTGGTGGGCCACAGTGACGTTTTGGGTCTCCTGGAATTAGTGTCAGCTCAGAGCCAGGATCCAGTAATCCCCAAAAAGTCTGATTATTTCCTTTTTCCCAGTGAACAGTCACTCTTGTAAAAGGCTGTAGGTCCGTTTGGGGAATGCTGGGAGAAAGATTAACAGTAAAAATTTTTAGCAGTGTTGGAGTCCTTCCTCAAGGGGGCCCGGCCTCCCCTTCATTCAAGGGGTTGTGGGTCTTTAAACTCACTCAAATTGGGAATTTATTGAGGGACTGTGACTCTCTATTCTGGTGATTCGAGTTTGACTGCTGTTCACCTGACCTAGAATTCATCCGTTTGTATAGATCGAGTAAATATTTAGTAGATTTCCTATCTATTTCATTCCTAGGGACACCATGAGTAAGTAACCAATGCCATAAGTCTATACGAGTCAGACTATTCTGATTACTACTTTGACTCCTCTGTCCATTACTGTAAACACGCCCACCTTGTCTTTGTCGATTGAGTGCAGCCCACTTGACCCCTACTACTACGGGGTCCAATCAGCCCCATTGTAGTTAGGTGTCTTAATTCAGTTAGGGCAGTTCCCGCTGTCAAATCTGACTTACATAAAATAGCAATCACAGCAGTCTTCAAGGATGCTGGAACTCCCTTCACAAACTTGTTCCTCACAGTTGCGGTAAAAGGTGTGTCCTCTGGACACTCCATGTGTGGTTCTGTGGGTCTAACTTGATAAATCCACTCTAGCATGCCAATTTCCCTAAGCCTTTGGATACCTTCTTCTACAGTATACCAAGGCAGGTCTGGTACTTCAACTTGATTTAGTGTCGGTCACCTCATAATCCATGCTTCAGCAACCCAACCAAATAAACTATTAGAT
>NW_004444331.1:324611-362649 GCF_000243295.1 Trichechus manatus latirostris
ATAGGTCTTTTATGTCTCTGGTTAGATTTATTCCTAAGTATTTTATCTTCTTGGGGGCTATTGTAAATGGTATTGATTTGGTGATTTCCTCTTCGAAGTTGTCTTTGTTGGTGTAGAGGAATCCAACTGATTTTTGTATGTTTATCTCGGATCCTGATACTTAGGTGAAATCTTCTATTAGTACCAGTAGTTTTCTTGTGGGTTCTTTGAGGTTTTCTGTGTATAAGATGATATCATCTGTAAACAGAGATGCTTTTACTTCTTCCTTACCAATATGGGTGCCCTTTCTTTCTTTTTCTAGCCTAATTGCTCTGGCTAGGACCTCCAGCACAATGTTGAATAAGAGTGGTGATAAAAGGCATCCTTGTCTGATTCCCGTTCTCAAGGGGAATGCTTTCAGACTCTCTCCATTTAGAATGATGTTGGCTGTTAGCTTCGTATAAATGTCCTTACTTATGTTGAGGAATTTCCCTTCTATTCCTATTTTGCACAGAGGTTTTTATCATGAATCGGTATTGGACTTTGTCAAGTGCCTTTTCTGCATCAATTGATAAGATCATGTGGTTCTTGTCTTTAGTTTTATTTATGTGATGGATTATTGATTGTTTTTCTAATGTTGGACCATCCCTGCATACCTAGTGTGAACCCCCCTTGGTCATGGTGAATTATTTTTTTTTGATATATTGTTGAATTCTATTGGCTAGAATTTTGTTCAGGATTTTTGCGTCTGTGTTCAAGAGGGATATTGGTCTGTAATTGTCTTCTTCTGTCGTGTCTTTACCTGGTTTTAGTATCAGGGTTATGCTGGCTGCATAGAATAAGTTTGATAGTGTTTCATCCTTTTCTACACTCTGAAATATGTTTAGTAGTAGTGGTATTAACTTTTCTCTGAAAGTTTGATATAATTCTTCAGTGAAACCATCAGGGCCAGGGCTTTTTTATTTTTTGTTAGTTTTTTAATTACCTTTTTAACCTCTTCTTTTGTTATAAGTTTATTTAGTTGTTCTACCTCTATTTGTGTTAGTTTAGGTAGGTAGTGTGTTTCTAGAAATTTGTTCATTTCCTCTGGGTTTTCAAATTTGTTAGAGTACAATTTTTCATACTATTCTGTATGATTCTTTTAATTTCAGTTGGGTCTGTTGTGATACCACCCATCTCATTTCTTATTTGGGTTTTATGCTTCCTCTCCTGTGTTTCTTTTGTCAGTTTGGCCAATGGTTTATCGATTTTGTTGACTGTTATGGTTAAGATTGTATGTCAGCTTGGCTAGGCCATTATTCTCAGTGTTTCAGCAGTTGTATAATGTTGTGATCACCCCCATGATGGAATCTGCTGAGTGGTACTGACAGAGGCGGGGCCTGTGGCAGCTCACTGCCCCCTCAGTTTCATCTCTCTGCCCTCCACCGGTTACTTTCTGCCTGCTCTCCTTGCCAAGGTTTTTGGTTTGTTCCAGACTCAGCAGCTGCCTCTTGTTGTCTGACCTCTGGTTCATGGGACTTGAGCTAGCAGTTTACCTGTTGATCTTGGAATTCTTCAAACTTCTTAGCCTGCGAGCAAGAGTCCGGTTCCCTGACCCGCTGACCTTGGGTTCGCCAGCCCCTGCAGCTACGTGAATCAGGAGAAACCTTGCAGTCTTGTCTTCTAATCCTGGAATTCATTGACCTTCACAGCCTGTGAGTGGGAGCCCCTCTCCAACCTGCCGACCTAGGGTTCACCAGCTTCTGCGGCTATGTGAACTGGGAGAGGCATCTACCCTGATCTGTGGACTTGAGACGTTTTAGCCTCTACAATTGTGTGAGCTATTTCCTTGATATAAATCTCTCTGTATATATATTTATACGCTTTACTGGTTTTGCTTCTCTAGAGAACCCAGCCTAAGACATTGACTTTTTCAAAGAACCAGCTTTTTGTCTTGTTAACTCTTTCAATTGTTTTTCTATTTTCTGTTTCATTTAACTCTTCTCTAATTCTTATTATTTCAATTCTTCTGGTGCCAGAGGACTTCTTTTGCTGCTGTCTTTCTATTTGTTCGAGTTGTAGAGTTAATATATTGATTTTGGCCCTTTTTTCTTTTTGGATGTGTGCATTTATTGCTATAAACTGACCTCTGAGCACTGCTTTTGCTGTGTCCTCAAGGTTCTGGTAGGATGTGTTTTCATTCTTATTAGATTCTATGAATCTCTTTATTCCATCCTTAATTTGTTCTATAACCCAGTAGTTTTTGAGCAAGGTGTTGTTCAGTTTCCATGTGTTTGATTTTTTTTCCTTGCTTTTTCTCTTATTGATTTCTACTTTTATGGCTTTATGGTCAGAAAAGATGCTTGGTAATATTTCGATGGTTTGGGTTTTGTTAAGGCTTGCTTTGTGGCCTAATATGTGGTCTATTCTGGAGAATGTTCCATGTGCATTGGAAAAGAAAGTATACTTGGCTGCTGTTGGATGGAGTGTCCTGTATATGTCTATGAGAGCAAGTTGGTTGGTTGTAGGGTTTAGATCTTCCATGTCTTTACTGAGCTTCTTTCTGGATGTTCTCTCCTTCACCAAAAGTGATGTGTTGAAGTCTCCTACTATTATTGTGGAGCTGTCCATCCCTCTTTTCAATGCTGTTAGAGTTTGTTTTATGTATTTTGGAGCCCCGTCATTGGGTGTATAAATATTTATTATGGTTATGTCCTCCTGGTGTATTGACCCTTTAATCATTATATAGTGACCTTCTTTGTCCTTTGTGGTGGATTTTACTTTAAAGTCTATTTTGTCAGAGATTAATATTGCCACTCCTGCTCTTTTTTTAGAGTTGTTTCCTTGGTATATTTTTTTCCATCCTTTGATTTTTAGTTTGTTTTTATGTTTAAATCTAAGGTGTGTCTCTTGTAGGCAACATATAGATGGATCATGTTTTTTAATCCATTCTGCCACTATGTCTTATTGGTGTATTTAGCCCATTTACATTCGGTGTAATTATTGATAGGTATGAGTTTAGTGCTGTCATTTTGATATCTTTTTTTGTGTGTTGTTGACAGTTTCTTTGTTCCACTTAATTTTCTGTGCTGAGTCGGTTTTCTTTATGTATTTTCTTTTCATCTTTTTCAATGTTGTTGATTTTTAATTTGCTGAGTCTTTATGTTTTTCTTGTTTTTTATTTTGATGTGTAGGATTGTTAGATTCCTTTGCAGTTACCTTAATATTTACCCCTATTTTTCTAAGTTTAAACCAATATTTTATTTCTTTATATGCCTTGCCTTCTCTCCATCTGAAAGATCTATGACTACACTATGTAGTCACTCTGTTTTAATGTCATCTTTTACATATTGACATCTCTGTTTCCCTTTTTACAGTGTTTTAGCTTTGATTTATTTTTGTGACTTCCCTATCTGGTTGATATCTGGTTGCTGTGTCGTGTGTTCTAGTCTTGGTTGTTATCTGATGTTATTGATTTTCTAACCGGAGGACTCCCTTTAGTATTTCTTGTAATTTTTGTTTGGTTTTTGCAAATTCCCTAAACTTCTGGAAATTCCCTAATTTTGCCATCATATTTGAGAGATTTTTTGCTGGATATATAATTTTTGGCTGGCATTTTTTTTCCGTCAAGCCTTATATATGTCATCCCATTGTCTTTTTGCTTGCCTGGTTTCTGCTGAGTAGTCCGAGCTTAGTCTTATTGACTCTCCTTTGTAGATGACTTTTCAATTGTCCCTAGCCACTCTTAAAATTCTCTATCTCTGGTTTTGGCAAGTTTGATTGTAATATGTCTTGGTGACGTTCTTTTGGATTCTACTTTGGGTAGGGTTCGATGATTATCTTGGATAGATATTCTCATCTTTCACGACATCAGGGAAGTTTTCTACCAACAAATCTTCAACAATTCTCTCTGTATTTTCTGTTATCTGCCCCCCACCCCCGCCATTCTGGTACTGCAATCACTTGTAGGTTATTCCTCTTGATAGAGTCCCACATAATTATTGGGGTTGTTTTGATTTTTTAAAATTCTTTTATCTGATTTTTCCTAAAATAAGTTGGTGTCAAGTGCTTTATCTTCAATCTCACTAATTCCAACTTCCATTGCCTCAATTCTGCTCCTATGACTTTCTATTGAGTTGTCTAATTCTGAAATTTTATTGTTAGTCTTCTGGATTTCTGTTTGTGGTCTCTCTATGAATTCTTGCAACCTGTTAAATTTGTCATTATGCTCTTCTCTAATCTTCTTAAGTTCCTGTATTACTTTGTGTGTTCTTTTGCATGTTCTACATTTTGCATGATCTCCTTCTTGATATGTTGAAGAGTACTGTGTATTAATCTTTTGTATTCTATCTCCAGTAATTCCTAAATTCTCTTCCTCCAGAAGATTTCTTGATTCTTTGTTTTGGGAGCTTGCTGAAGCCATCATGGTCTGCCTCTTTATGTGATTTGATATTGACTATTGTCTCCAAGCCATGAATGATTTATTATGTTTATTTATTTTATATTTACTGTGTCCTTGCTTCTTGTTTTGTTTTGTTTTAATATGCCCAAATAGGCTGCTCATGTGCTCTAGTTTGATTTTTGGTGCCTTTAAAGCTTTATCGTCCTGTCACCAGGTGGTTAGGTCTGTTACTAGGTATGTGAGCCCAGGAGTCCATTTACTTTTTTTGTATGGATTCAACCTAGGTGTCGAGGTGGTCAGTCACCAAGTGTGTGGCACATGCTCTCACCTACAGTCCTAGATAGGTAGGGTGATTGGAGTAGGCACAAGTATCTGGCTGCAGTAGGGGGTCACACACTGAGCAAGGCAGGGAGTAGACAGCTGCCCCTGAGTTCTGGGAGGAAAGCGTATCCCAGTTCCCTAGAGTGCATAGGTGAGTGAACTTTGTACCTGGACTATAGACACCCAGTGTTGTTGGCTGTAAGGACTGGGAGGCACCACTTATTCTTGAAGCCCTGTTGCAGATGGCTAGGTGGCATGGGTGAAGCCACCAGTCCTCAGGTCTCTGATGTGGGTAGATGAGGACCCTGCTTAATGGACAGAGTGGTGTCAAATGTCACTAACCTGCCACTCCACCGTATGGCTGATACAGTTGAAGTTAGTCTTCAGGTATATGCCCTGTTGTATTGTGCTAATAAGAGCCTATGCTGTTGAAATGGGCCCAACACAGGCCTGTGTAGGGGTGGAAGGCATTCAAAATCTGTGGTCCCCTAATGCCTGTGCCTAGGCAAAGGAGCTGTACCTGCTCCGAGTTCCTGGCTTAGGGGAGCTGGCAGATTATTTTTTCCCTGTTTGTTAATTTGTTCCCTATCCAAGGCTGGGAGAATGGCTCAGGGCACATGATGGGTCTTACTTCTGGCCCAGGGGATGCGGCAATCACTGAAGCTGGTGCAGGACCCGGTGCAGAACAGAGAGGAGGCAGGTAAATGGGAGAGAGGTTCTTCCCAAATTGGGTGTTTTTTGCTCCATGTGGTGGGTTAGATGCATACACTTATCTTTTGCCAACTGAGTGCCGCTTTTCCCTGGTTCTGGAGGCTTGAGTAGACTCTCTGCCACTTGGTCTGTCCTAATGTAGAAAACACATCCTGAGCACCACCACTTGCCTGACTGCACACGCCAGCCACTCCAGCCTGGAGGGTGCCAGTTCCTGCTGCTTCAGGTCTGGCAACTCCTCACTGCTTCTGAACTGTCTCTGCCTCCCCTTTCCACTCAGTCCAGTTCCTCAACTTTGCCTTTGATGTTCAGGGCTCCTAGATTTTCATATACAATTGATTCACTTGTTGTTTTGGGTCTTTGTTGTAAGAGGGAGCACAGGAAGCATCTGACTACTCAGCTTTCTTGGCCCCACCTCTTATCATTCACTTTAGAAGGAATATCTCAACATGCTCCACACCACAGGACCCCTAGAAATTTCAGTGAGGTGGAAGGTACCTCAATTTTTGTTGGGTTAATTTTCCACCCTCTAGCACACAAATGTCTTACCAATAAGTCTAGAGTCATTGATACTTCTTCCTTACTAGGTCCAATCAGCATACTGTCATCATTCAGTATGATGTCTGGTGGAAGGGTCAGTGTCCTTGTGGACTAAATAAGACATAGGGCTGGAAAATTGATATATCCCTGAGGTGGGACAGCGAAGATGTATTGCTGGCCTTGCTAGCTGAAGGTAAACTGCTTCCGGTGATCCTTCAAATCCAGAATCGAGAAAAAGGCATTGGCCAGACCAATAGCTGCATACCAAGTACCAAGAGATGGATTAGTTTGCTCAAGCAATGAAACCACATCTGGAAGAGCAGCTGCAATTGGAGTCACCATCTGGTTAAGTTTTGATAATCCACTGTCATTATCCAAGATCCGTCTGTTTTTTGCACAGGCCAAATAGGCAAGTTGAATGAGGATGTGATGGGAATCACCACCCCTGCATTCTTTAAGCCCTTAATGGTGGCAGTAATCTCTGCAATTCCTCCAGGAATGTGGTATTGTTTTTGGTTTACTATTTTCCTAAGTAGGGGCAGTTCTAAGGGCTTCCACTTGGTTTTTCCTACCATAATAGCCCTTATTCCACTTTTTAGGGATCCAGTGTAGGAGTTCTGCACATTGCTGAATGTATCTATTCCAATTATGCATTCTGGAAATGAGGAAAGCACTACAGGATGGGTTTGGGGACCCACTGGACCAAATGTGAGATGAAACTGAGCTAAGACTTCATTAATAACCTGACCTGTATAGGCTCCTACTCTGACTGGTGGGCCACAGTGATGTTTTGGATCTCCTGGAATTAGTGTCAGTTCAGAGGTGGTGTCCAGTAATCCCAATAATCTGATTATTTCCTTTCCCCAATTAACAGTCACTCTAGTAAAAGACCATAGATCCTTTTGGGGGGAGTCTAAAAGATTAACATTATAAATTTTGGGGAGTGTAGTGGGGTTCTTCCTCAAGGGGATCCAGCCTCCTCTTCATTCAAGGGGATGTGGGTCTGTAAACTGACTCAAACTTGGGAACTGATTGAAGGGCTGTGACTTTTTCTTCTGGTGATTAGAGTTAGACTGCCGTTCACTTGACCTAGAAGTCTTCCATTTGTACAGATCAAGGAAATATTTAGTAGATATCTTACCTATTTTACTACTAGGGACACCATGACTAAGTAGGCAACACTGTAAGTCCATACGAGTCAGGCTATTCTGATTACTACTTTGACTCTGCTGTCCATTATAGTAACCACACATACCTTGTCTTTGATGATTTAGTGCCACCAGTAGGCCCCTACCACTTAGGTCCTATCACTTAATCCCTACCAAGTCAGTCCTATCAGTCCCATTGTAGTTAGGTGTCTTAATTCAGTTAGGGAAGTTCTCACTGTCAAATCTGCCTTACATAAAATAGCAATCACAGCAGTCTTCAAGGATGCTGGAGCACCCTTCACAAATTTGTTCCCCACTGTTGTGGTGAAAGGTGTGTCCTCTGGGCACATCATGGTGGGTCTGTGGGTCCAACCTGATAAATCCACTCTAACATGCTAATTTCCCTAAGCCTTTGGATACCTTCTTCTATAGTATACCAAGGCAGGTCTGGTATTTCAACTTGATTAAGTGTAGGCCACCACTTAATCCATGCTTCAGTGAACCAACCAAATAGACTATTAGATCCTTTTCTAACCTCTCAAGCTGAAACACTGAATGAGGAATCTGTGCTTAGTGGGCCCATATCAATAAACTCAGACTGATCAAACTTTATGTTCCTTATACCATTATCCCACACCCTTAATAAGCATTCCCACACGTATTCCCCATGTTTCTGTTTGTAAATAGTAGAAAAGTCAAGCAGTTCTTTTGGAGTGTAGTGTACCTTCTCCTGTGTCACACTTTGTACTTTACCTTTTAGGGCTCGCTTGGGCTTAAGTTTAATTATAGGTCTAGAAAAAATAGGTAGTGGGGGTTGGTCCTGAGGACATTCAGCCCTATCTTTTAAGGTATCTGCCGATGTGAAGTCCTGGGCAATGCCCCAGGTGCTGGGTTAATCCCATCAGATGGGGATAGAAGGCACAATGGTTTTACTAGGGATGGGAGCTTAGCAGGCAAAGATGGAATAATCTCTTCAGATTGGAGTGAGAAGGCTGGTTCTGTTTGTAGGAGTGATTCAAATGAATTTAGGGGCTCATTGTCAGCAGCTTCCTGATTATCTGCCTCTATGTCCCCATCCCAAGTTTCAGGATCACATTTCTTCCCAACCAATGCCCTCACTTTAAGTTCAGACATCATTCGAGGTTGGGAACTCAATAGGCATTCTAACTCAGCCACTCTTATGATAAGGCTCTGGGTTTGGTTTTTGGCAATGTAAACTCTGTAACTGTAAGAAACAAGGCTTTATTTCAGGGCACAAGTGGCAACTTTAAGGTCTTGTATGTAGCTCTTGAGCTGTGACTCTGAGACTCTGAGTTCATCTCTTTCTTTCACCACTTTTTCTAAAAAAGTAGGACCAATCCATCCAGCTTCCTTATACTTCTTCTTCTGACAAAATTGTAGAAGAGTATCAAACGTGCAATCACTTAGAGCCTTATTTCTCACAAATATTTTATCCACTGGTGGTGATATTTTGTGTATTTCTATTACATCTCATGCCATGGATTAACAGTGCCCTCTTTACTACTGGATGCAGATTCATCAGCACCTTTAAGACTAGCCAGACTTGAGAGCCAATTCAGAAAACTCATCCTTATGCTTTTGTTCTTTTGGAACCACTCTCAATACCAAGTGTGTTACACTGGGTTCTCTAGAGGAGCAAAACTAGTGAAGCATATAGATAAGTAGAGAGAGAGGGGTTTAAGGAAATGTCTCCCCCTGTTGTGGAGGCTGGCAAGTCCCAAATCCATGGGTTAGGCACAGGCTGGAGGCTTCTCCTGACTCCTGTGGTTGCAAGGACTGATGAACCCCAGATCTGAAGGTCAGACAGCAGGCTACTGGTTCATGTCCCAAGAACCACAGATCAGAGTATGACGAGTTGATACAGGATTGAAAGAAAGCTAACTGTACCAGAACACCCCCAAGAAAACGCCCCTTTTAACTGATTGGCTGCTCACGTCAGTTCACAAAATGGAAGATGATTACATGATATCTGCCAAACCACCGAGAATCACGGTCTAGCCAAGGTGACACTTAACCTTAACCATTGCAGCTGGTCTTCCTCCAATCCTGATACCATGTTCTTCTTCATATAGTCCAGCTTCTCATATTATTTGCTCAGCATAGAGACTGGATAAGTGCAATGAAAGAATACAACCATGGTGCACACCTTTTCTGATTTTAAACAGTACACTGTTCCCTTGTTCTGTTCAAATGACTGCCTATTGATCTATATACAGTTTCTGTATGAGCACAATGAAGCATTCTGGAATTCCCACTTTTCACAATTTTATCCATAATTAGTTACGATCCACACAGTCAAGTGCCTTTGTGTAGTCAGTAAAACACCGGTAAATTTCCTTCTGGTATTTTCTGCTTTCAGCCAAGATTCATCTGACATCAGCAGTGATATCCCTCATTCCACGTCCTCCTCTGAATCCAGCTTGAATTTCTGGCAGCTCCCTGTCCATGTACTGCTGCAACTGTATTTTAATTATCTTCAGCAAAATTATACTTACATGTGATATTAATAATATTGTTCAATAATATCCACATTCTGTTGGATCACCTTTCTTTGGAGTGGGCACAAATATGGATCTTTTCCAGTTTGTTGGCCAGGCAGCTGTCTTCCAAATTTCTTGACATAGAGAAATGAGTGCTTCCAGCATTGCTTCCATTTTTGAAGCATTTCAATTGGTATACTGTCAATTCCTGGTGCCTTGTTTTTTACCAATTCCTTCAGTGCAGCTTGGACTTCTTCCTTCAGTAATATCAGTTCCTGAGATGGTTAGACATCAACCAATTCTTTTTGGTACAGTGACTGTGTATTTCTTCCATCTTCTTTGATGCTTCCTGTGTTGTTCTTTTTTTCCCCACAGAATCCTTCAATATTGCAACTCAAGGCTTGAATTTTTTCTTCAGTTCTTTCAGCTTCAGAAATGTTGTGTGTTCTTCTGTTTTGGCTTTCTAATGCCAGGTCTTTGCAAATTTTATTTTAATACTTTATTTTGTCTTCTTGAGCCACCCTTTGAAATCTGCTCAACTCTTTTACTTCATCATTTCTTCCATTTGCTTTAGCTACTCTATGTTCAAGAGCATGTTTCAGAAAAGGCTAGAAGACTTTAATAAAACAGTATTAATTATGTTTAAAAAATTAAAGGAAAACATGGACAGAGAACTAAAGTAACTGAGGAAAACAATACATAAACAAAATTAGAATATCAAAAAGAAAATAGAAACTATAAAAAGGAGCCAAACAGAATTACTGGACTGACAAATACCATAACTGAAATAAAAAAAAAAAAAATCACTGGCATGGTTCAACAGCAGATATGAGTGGGCAGAAGAAATAATCAGTGAACAAAAGATAGAACAATTGTAATTATGGAGCCTGTCTAGCAAAAAGAAAATTTTAAAAATGAGGAAAAGTGAACAGAGCCTTAAAGACTTATGAGACACCATCAAACAAACCAACATACACATTACGGGGATTCTAGAATGAGAAGAGAGACAGTAAGTGGCAGAAAAAATACTTGAAAAAGTAACAGCTGAAAACTTCTCAGATTTGACAAAACAGATTAATCTAAACCCCCAACACATTCAATGAATCCTAGCTGGATAAATCCAAAGAGATATTAAACTCTTGAAAACCAAAGACAAAGAGACAACGTTAAAAGCAGCAAAAGAGAATCAAATTGTCACATTGAAGGGATCTTCAATAAGATTAAGTACCAATTCCTCCTCAGAAACACTGATGGCCAGAAGACAATGGAGTGACATATTTAAAGTGCTGAAAGAAAAGAGCTTTCAATCACAAATTCCATATCTTAAATTACTCTATGAGGCCAGCTTTATCCTGATACCAAAGGCAGATAGGACACACAAAAAAAGGAAAACTACAGACCACTATCCCTTATAAATACAGGTGCAAAAATCTCAACAAAATACTAGCAAAAGGAATCCAACACGTTATTAGAAAGATTGTACCCCTTGACCAAGTGGGATTTATCTTAGACATTTTCTTGTATGTTTCAAAATAAGAAATCAGTGTAATATACCACATTAAGGGAAGGAAGTAAAAGAATCACATGATCATCAATTGATGCAGAAAAAGCATTTGACAAAATCCAACACCACTTCATGATAAAAACTCAACAAATTAGGAGTAGATGGGAAATTCCTCAATATCATAAAGAGAAATCATTAAAAAAATAACAGGTAGCATTATATTCAATGGAGAAAGACTGAAAGCTTTCCCCCTAAGATCAAGAACAAGACAAGAATGCCCACTTTCACCACTGCTATTAAACATTGTATTGGAAGTTCTACCCAGAGCAACTAGGCAAAAAATAAATAAATAAAAAATATTCATATTGGAAAGTAGAAATAAAACTATATCTATTCATAAATTACATAATCCTGTAAATAGAAAAATTAAAAAAAATTCCACAAAAAAAGCTACTAGAGGTAATAAATGAATTCAGCAAAGTTGCAGGTAGGTACAAACTCAACACACAAAAATCAGGTATGTTTCTCTGCACCTGCATGAACAATATGAAAAGGAAATTAAGATATCCATTACATTTACAGTAGCAAATAAAAGAGTAAAATACCTAGGAATAAATCCAGGAATTTATCCAGGGAAATGAAAGATTTGTCCACTGAAAACTAGAAAATAATGCAGAAAGAAATTAAAGAAGACCTAACTAAATGGAAAGACATCCCATGTTCATGGATTGGAAGACAATATGGTTTAGATGTCAATATCCAAAGTGACCTATAGATTCAATGCAATCACTATCAAAATTCCAACAGCCCTTTTTTGAGAAATGGAAAAGCCAATCCTCAAATTCATATGGATTTGCAAGGGGCCCAAAACAGAAAAAACAAAACAAAGAAAATAAAAACCCAAAGAAGGATGACTCACAGTTCATAGTTTCAAAAGATACTATAAAGATACAGTAATCAAAATTGTGTTATACTGGTATGAAAATAGACATATAGACTAATGTAATAGAATTGAGAGTCCAGAAATAAACCCATACATCTATAACCAACCAACCAACCTGTTGCTGTTGAGCTGATTCTGACTCATAGCGACCCTACAGGATAGAGAACTGCCCCATAGGATTTCCAAGAAGCAGCTGGTGGATTTGAACTGCTGACTTTTTGGTTAGCAGCCAAACACTTAACCACTGTGCCACCAGGGCTCCAATACATCTATGGTCAGTTCATTTTCAAAAAGCGTTCCAAGTCCATTCAATGGGGAGAGAACATTCTTCAATAAGTGGTGCTAGGACAATAAGATCTCCTCATGCAGAAGAATGAAGTTGGAGCCGTACTTCATACCGTATACAAAAATTATCTCAAAATGGGCCAACAATCTAAATATAACTGAAAAAATAAAATTATTAGAAGAAAATATAGGAATAAAGATTTGGGACCTCTTTGTGATGATGAAGTCTTAGATATGACACCAAAAGCACAAGCAACAAAAGAGAAAAGAGACAAATTGTAGCTACCCAAATTAAAAACTTTTGTGCACCAAAAAAGCAAAGAGACAACCTACAGAATGGGAGAAAAATGTTTGGGAACCGTATATCTGACAAAGATTCAATATCCAGAATATATAAATAACTCCTACAAGTCAACAACTAAATGACAAACAACCCAATGAAAAATGGCCAAAGGACTTGAATGGACATTTCCCCAAAGAAAATATTTCGTTATTGTTAGGTGCTGTAGAGTCGATTTTCGACCCATAGTGACCCCGTGTGACAGAGTAAAACCACTCCCTCAGGGTTTTCTCGGCTGTAATCTTTACGAGAACAGATTGCCAGATCTTTCTCCCAAGAAGCTGGTGCGTGGGTTCCAACTGCCCACCTTTTGGTGAGCTTAACCCTTGTACCACCAGGGCTCCTTAAGATATGGAAATGGACAATTGTTGTGGAGTCAGCTCCAACTCATGGCGACCTTAGGTATAACAGAATGAAACTTTGCCAGATCCTGTACCATCTTCATGATCATTGGTATGTTTGAGTCCATTGTTGTGGTTGTTGTGTCAATACATCTCATTGAAGATTTCCTTCATTTTTGCTGACCCTCTACTTTAACAAACATGATGTCCTTTTCTAACTATTGGTCTTTTCTGATGATGTGTCCAAAGTAAGTGAGCTGAAATCTCACCATGGGAGCTTCCTTAGTGAGGTGAGACTATGAAAGTGATGAATCTGGGTGACTGGATGCCCCACAAAGCCTGAAGAGGAGAGGGCTGGGACAGAGGTGAGGGCTGGGGGAAGGCTAGGAGACCTGGGGACAAATTGGCATAGGGGAAACAGGCAGAAGGAGCCATGAGCCTGAATGGAGATGGGGGCCTCTCAGCTTTGTTAGAGCTAGGGAGAGGGGTGAGTGGCCTATGGAGGTGCCAGGGGATGGCAGGGGCTGAGGAGGACTGAGAGATGAGCTGAGGAAGCAGCAGGAGCAGAATAAGAGAAGACAGGACAATTAACAGGGAAAGAGGCTTGAGGTTGTGTGTCCTTGACTGAGGGAAAGTGAATGGGGGACTCCAGAGGTGAGGTCAAGGCCATGAAGGGGCCAAGCCTAGGGGGTAAACTAAGGCAGGGGAGCAGCATGGCCTGAGATAGGAGCTAGGATAGATGGTCAGGCAAGAGAGGGAAAATACTGGGTAAAGTGTAGGCTCTAGGTGATGCAAGGTGGGCCTAGGGGACTGTGCAGCCCTGATGCTAGGCAGGGGTAGTGGGGAGGGTAAGGGGAAATGCAGCGTGTCTGGGGTACATCTGGATGGGGAGAGGGAGAAACTGAGGGGAAGAGACAGTGGCATCACTAAGGGTGTGTGTGGGGTGTGGACAGCACCAAGTAACACTTACAGGGGGCAACACCAAATGACTGTCTATAAAATTTTTGTGCAGTGTTTCAGCAGAAATTTTTTTAATAAAAATATCCCTATAGTTAGTTATAACAACAAAAACATTTTTTGTAAGCCCAGCTTACATGTATCAATATACCTATAAAGATAAACTCTACAATTTACTTTTTGAACTTCTAATGCGTCAGAGCTGTCATTATTACCCAATTACAATGACGCTTCGAATCACGTGGTTTCATCTACAAGCAAGTGCTCTTGTTTTCGTTGCTGCCAGTGATTTTACAGTTGCTGATTTTGTGAAATTTTCTGATATTTTAGTTACAGCTTTGTGGTAATTAGTACTTGTGAACCTATATCAATAACTTTTTGAGAATGAAGTACTAATTACAAGGAGAAAAATTAAAAAAGGCTTTCACTTAGTTACTAATAATGCTGTAGTTAATATACTTGTAATTCAATATAGAAAGATTTTACAAAACAATTTTGTTGTTAGTATCCATATAATCTAAGAAATATTACATTTAAGCAATTTAGAAGTATATCACATATTATTCTATGATTAAAATTTATAATAAACTTAAACAGGTATAACAATTATTGATTATATAACTCTTCAATAACCTAAATGGGGGGAATGCTATGCTTCTTGATACATGTTTAGAAATATAACTTAAATCTTAAATTCAGTTCTTTAAAAATTTTAGTCTTTTTAAATTTGTCTTTAAACATCAATGTTTTACAAATATATATCTGATTTTAATTAAACTTCAGTGTTTAAATTTGAATTATGGTTTAAAAAATAGAGACACATTAAAATTTACATTTGATAGAACTAACATAGCCAATAGATTTACATTTTACGTTTTCTTACTTTTTTTCCAAATATTGCTAACCTATCTTTTTTTTTATTGTGCAGGCATAGTCTATCATGCTACATGGGGTGCATAAATCAAAGAGGCCAAGTGGCTGCCAGCAAAGGAAAGCAAAAGAGGAAATAATTAAATCACTCAAAACACTTGCTGGATCCATGCTTCGATATGTAAAAAAACCAGGTAATGGCCAAGGTTCATCAAAAGACGCGGCTCATCAGTCTCCAATTGATAAAGCTTATTGTTCTGATGCTAGCATGCCTTCTGCAGAAGAGCAAAAAGTGGAAATGGCAGAATTTGAAGCCGAAGAGAATGCTGAAAGTGACTCTAGCCATGATACTGTAAATGAGGAGAGTGACGTTAAGGAGAAAGATTTGCAAATTTTGTGTGATGTTTCTTTCTGGGAGATACCAATTCCACATCATTTTTGGGTTGAAATCATCAAAAGGAGGAGTGCTTTTTTCCAGAACAAAGATGGGCCTTTCAGTGTTGCAACAAGGCAAAATGCAAAAACAAAGGGAGATGTGCATCAGCTTTCAAAAGAATGGTTTTACAAGGTGATGCCAAATGACAAAAAAATTCTGCAGTCGCTGGTGTTTTACTCACTTGACAGCGATAATTGATACTGTTTTTTGCTACCAACTTTTTGCCATTAGTGCTACAGATACGATATCCAGATTTGTGACTGAATTTCAGAAGTGGTGGAAAGTTAGCCCAAAAGTACATAATCATGAAATATCTGAAGAGCACCTACATTGCCTTGAGAATGGGAAAACATTGGCAGCAGGACTGAGGATGAACAAAACCATTCTGCGTTATTTGGGCCATTATTGATTATGCAAACCCAATCCATTAATATATCTCATGTGATGGTAAAGTTTAATGTTAAAAAGTGAATGTAATTTTGATGTAGTTCTGAAAAGTTTTTACTTTGAATTCTATTGTTTTCTTTCCAAATTTTCACTATAACAACACAAAACTATGTAAATGTAAATACATTTAGGCTGTGTTTACGATATTGTAATTTAAAGGTGCAATTTTAATTTTGCTAGTTGTTTATGTCACTGCTATTGCCATTACATTCAGTGATATACTGGAATTACGATTTACGAGTAACATTAGTTCAAAAAATTTTACTAAGGATTCTGCATGGTCTGGTACAGAAAGAGGTCCATGAGGGGGAAGGGTGACACCATGAGTTACTGCACTGGGTGACACCAACCCTAGTGACACCACTGGGAAGAGACCAACCCTGTTGTCCTGGGGTGAACTGAAGCTAGTGAACTGAGGCTAGTAGTGGGAGGAGAGTTGAGGGACCAGGCACGGGTCTGATTGGAGACACAGAAGTCCAGTCTTTGTGCAGGGAAAACTCAGCAAGGGGAACTGAGGCAACAAACATGAGGTGAAAAGGCCAAGAGAGAGAGGAAAGCTGAGGTAGGGCCAGAGAAGGGAGCCCAGCTGAATAACTGAGGTGAAGTAGGCGCCCCCCAAAACCAAACCAAACCCATTGTCGTGGAGTCTATTCTGACTCCTAATGACCCTATAGGACAGAGTTGAACTGCCCCATAGGGTTTCCAAGGAGAGACCGGTGTATTCGAACTGCTGACCTTTTGGTTAGCAGCCAAGCTCTTAACCACTGTGCCACCAGGGCTGCGAAGTAGGCCTCAGGAGGCAGGAAATGGAGGAGGGCAGTAAGAGAAAAAAAAGTGTGTGGGAAGAGGGGTGGGGGAATTAACCAAATTAATCACATTTGGGTGAGGCCTGTGGAGGGGCAGCAAGGAGCTGAGGTGGGTACAAAGTGATCTTCAGGAGATGAAAACCCCACAGGTGAGTTTAGGGAAGGATGCACTGGTTTGTGTGTGAAGAAGTTGGTAATGTCTTTAGAATTCTCTGAAGTAAAATAAAAATTAACAACCACACACATATCATCTGAAATGGCTTTTGTCCTTCCTCCTGGTACAGGCTGAAGTGGCCCGAGTCATTACCACCCTAGAAACCACCCCTTCCTGCTTTATTATTTCTTCTTGGCACTTACTTATGACAGGGACACATAGGTTAATTTATTTATAGATAAATTCCCTGGGATGAAAGGTCTGAGCTCCTCCTAGCAGGGAGCATCTGCTTCATTCCTGGAGAATCTCTACTCCCAGGAGACCCAGGACCTGCCCCTTCCCTCCTGGAGACTCAGTAGAGCTGAGAGGACAGTTCCAGGTTTCATCACTAGGCGGCTTTAAATAGGCCTGTTTTGGTCCAGCAGTTAAAAAACCAAACCCACTGTTGTAGTGTCGATTATGACTCATAGTGACCCTATAGGACAACAGTTATAGCTAAAGTTAATTAAAGCATGAGGGAAAATTACATTTGTCTTCAACAGATTAAAATATTAGTCAATGATGTGACCTGAAAATATTTCATAAAATGAGTATTAAACATTTCAATATAAAAAATGAAACAAAGAAGAGTGGTATACCCAGCTCTCAAGTTAATTCATAAACTATTATAGAGCTTCTTTATTTCCAGACACTCATAAAAGTTCTCCTATCTGTAATAACAACATGACATATGCAATATGAATTCACTGATACTCAAAACAACTCTAAAATTGTACTAACCTTACCTCCAGTTTAAAGCTGAGAAAACTGAGGCACAGAAGGGTTCCACAATAAGGTCATACAGGTGATAACAATGGAAATTAAAACTCATAAGTTCTGTCCCCAGGGTCTGGGCATCACTAGCTTGTGCCCTTGTTAGCCATTGCTGACACCCACATGAACTCCTGCCTGATCACAGCCCCTGTCACTCCCCTGAGGGTGCCAAGACCTTGAATTCTTTGCTCATTGTCCTCATACAAGACCTTTCCTCAGTCTGCACAGTAGAGTCCCTTGTAGAGACTGAAAAATACAGATGGCTGAGCCTCAACTAGAGATGTGCTGATGTAATTGGCCTGGGATGGGCCCATGGCTTTGGGATTCTACCTGTTTCAGGAGAGCACAAGGCAGCACAGTTGATCTCTGGGCACATTTACCCTTGAGGTTTATGTTCACTGTGTATGTGGGAGTGGGGGTGGGAGTCTGGTGAAGGCCAATAAATTGCCCAGCCCCACAGGGTAAATCCTCGGTTGTGGATTGAATTGTGCCCCCCAAAACTATACTGCAATCCTAACACCTATGCCTTTTGGTGTAATCCTATGTGAAAATAGGATTATTTGTTATGTTAATGAAACCATATCAGTAGAGGATGTATCCTAAACCTAATAACTTCTGAGTTATAAGGAACAGGACATACATGGAGAAAAGTAAGGACAAATGAGGGGCAGGTGGATAAATACCATGTGGGGAACGCCTAGGAACTGAGGAATGCTGAGGCTACAGAAGCTGACAAAGACAAAGATCTTCCCCTAGGGCCAACAGAGAGAGCCTTCTCCCCTAAATTCAAACTTCTAGCCTCCTATTATGGATTGAATGGTATCCTCCCCCAAAATATATGTTGTAAATCCTAACCCCTATATCTGCAGTTATAATCCCATTTATGAAAGGGTTTTCTTTGTCATGATAATGAGACAGGATTAGTGTAGGGTGTGGCTTAAATCAATCTCTTTGGAGATATAAAAGAGATTAAACAAACAAGCCAGAGAAGAGGAGATGGGGAAAGAGAGATGCCAAGCCACATGAAGATTGACCAGAAGCAGAAGCTCTAAAGAGACAAGGACCTTCCTCCAGAACTGACAGAGAGAGAAAGACTTTCCCTAGAGCTGGCAACCCGAATTTGGACTTCTAGCATCCTAAACCATGAGAAAATAAATGTCTGTTTGTTAAAGCCACCAGTTTGTGGTATTGTATCTGTTAAAATAGCACTAGATAAGTAAGACACCTCCTAAACTGTGAGAAAACAAATTTCTGTTCTTTAAAGTGTTGTTATAGATTGAATTGTGTCCCCAAAAAATATGTGCTTCAATTTGGCTATGCCATGATTCCCAGTATTGTGTGATGATCCACCATTTTGTTATCTGATGTGATTTTCCTATGTGTTGTAAATCCTACTTCTATGATGTTAATGAGGTGGGATTAGTGGCAGTTGTGTTAATGGGGCAGGACTCAATCTCCAAGATTAGATTGTGTTTTAAAACAATCTCTTTTGAGATATAAAAGAGAGAAGCAAGCAGAGAGACGTGGGGACTTCATACCACCAAGAAACAAGAGCCAGGAGAATAGCGCATCCTTTGGGCCCGGGGTAACTGCACTGAGAAGCTCATCAACCAAGGGAAGATTGATGACAAGGACCTTCCTCAAGAACCAACAGAGAAAGAAAGCCTTCTCCTGGAGCTGGTGCCCTGAATTTGGACTTCCAGCCTACTAGACTGTGACATAATAAATTTCTCTTTGTTAAAGCCATCCACTTGTGGTATTTCTGTTATAGCAGCCCTAGATAACTAAGACAAGTGTATTGTGTATTTTTGTTACAGTAGCACTAGGAAACTAAGACACCCTCTTTGTGATAACTTTCATATTGCTTTGGGAACACTGCATTAAATTAATTATAAGAGGGGCTTATAATGGTGGCTCAAAAGTTAAAGGATTTTATCTTGCTGGAGTTTTACCTTGTGAGCTGGTATGTTTGGAGCACTGCCTGTGGCTCTGCCTGGGGAGACTGGTTGGTGCATAACTCAGAACCTGCCTAGAGAAGGAGTGGAGTATGATCTTAGGATGAATTATGGCCTTCTCATAGTCCATCTCAGAGGCTTCAGGA
This sequence comes from Trichechus manatus latirostris, assembly GCF_000243295.1. Taxonomy (NCBI): domain Eukaryota; kingdom Metazoa; phylum Chordata; class Mammalia; order Sirenia; family Trichechidae; genus Trichechus; species Trichechus manatus. The sequence goes on from NW_004444331.1 coordinate 344,190, forward strand.
ACACATCCAAGGAGACTTCTGCTGGCAGAGGTGGGGGAAATGGAGCAGAGCTGTCACTCTCAAAGTATGGATGGAGAGAAGATGGACTGAGGTGAGCTGAGCTGTGTGGAAAGAATTGAGCTTCGCTGGAGGAAGTGGAGACTTAGAGGATGGGGTGAATACTTGCCCACAGGCCAAGGAGTGTCCATTACAGATATGACAGAGATGTGGGGCAGGCCTCAGAGGCAGGAAAGTACGGGTTAGTTTGGGGTCCAAAGGAAGGGTAAAATAAAGAGGGGAGGAGTGAGTTGTGGTACACTGATGGGTGGCACAAGGAAGGAGGAGAGTTGAACTGAAGAGACCTGATCAAGGGGAGGTGAAAAGAGAGGAAGTGATCTGACTCAGGAGAGAGGGTAGGTAAACTGGTGAAGGAAAAGGAACTGAAAGTGGAGAAAAGAGGTGAAATGATGAGGAAGGGAAGAAGTGAACTAGGGAGGTAGAAGGAAGAAAGGGCAGTGTAGGGAGAAGTTATCTGAGAAAAGAAGACAAAGGAGGTGAACTGAGGAAAGGAGAAAGACAATCAGAGGAGACAGAAAGTGGGAAAGAAAAATTGAATGAAGGGGACAGGACAGGAAGTGAACTGAGGGGAGAAGGGGTAAACGGAGGGAAGAAGAGATGAAATGAGGGCAAGGGAGATGACTGGAGGAAGTGGTGAGGGGGCAGGGGGCTCAGGAGAGGTAGGAGTGACTGGATAAAGAGTGGAGAGATCAATTGTAGTGACCCAGGAAAGAGGAATAGAGGGAGACAGCATGGAGGAGGTGAACACATTGGAGAGGAGTGAACTGAGGAGAGAAAAAGTGAAGAAATGTGATGAGATAAACTGAGGAGAGGGAGAGAGATGAAGTAAAATGAAGGGACAAGAGGCAAATTGAACTGAGGGGAGGAGGAGGTAAAAGGAACGTAGGGAAAGTGAATGGTTGGGATCAGAAGTGAACTTATTGAGGAGATATTGTTACCTAAAGCAGGTCCTGCTTGGTGAAGCTTCTCCTTCTCGTCAATAAAAACACATCGAGGTGAGGGGGTGGAAGAGCTTTTATTGCAAGCACACAGGCAAGGAGCAAGGAGGTGTATACCTCACATCCAGCTCCCTGAACAAAGGGAGGTAGAACTTTCCCTACCTTCTCTCACAAGGAAGTGCATACGAACATTATGGACCACATAGGTTATCACGGCGCCAGGTGCAGTAAGGCAAATTGCGTTTTTCTTCTTTGGCATGTAGGCTAGTAAACTGGGTTTGACTCACTTGAGCCACATACAGCCCTTTGAGGACAATGGGCAGGAGGGGGCAGATTCCTCTTGGTCTGAGCAGCTGTTAATTGAGCCATATCCAATGTAGGTCTTTCTTGATAATGGCTAAGCAGCATCTGGCTGCATTGGCTATTAATCCCCCCTTCTCTTTGGGCACATGGCGATAAGCCATATTCCCTGGGTTGTGGAGAGCATCTTCTAAATTTAGCAACTGCTCCTCGAGGTAGGTATTGTATTGAACATAAACTTCTATACTTGTTTTTTTTTAGCTTGCACAGAGATAGACAAAAAGGAAAGCATTGCATAGAACAGCTGACAAAAATTCCTGTTACAGTTAAAGAAAACAAAAATAGTAAACAAATCCTTTAGGCAATTGTAGTTAGGTAACCAGGAGGTTGAACCAGTCAGAGATATTTGACCTGTCTTGGTTAGGAACATGAAGCCAGGTAGCTTTCTGACATATTGACAAATCCAACATCTAGTCATGTTGGTCAAACTTGCTACTGATTATGCTAATTTGACAAAAGCTTTACTATGCCAAGACCATGTGAGGGACAGAGTCAGGAGAAGAATGAAGGTGAGGCACCACAGCTTCATATCTGCACGAAACAGGATCTAGCTTCAGAGACCTATTATCTAGAACAGGAAGGAAAAAACCACACTTAACTCTATAGATTAAAAACTCATAGTCTCCTAAACAGATACTTCGGGTCTTGTAATGGCTCACAGTTCCACTTGTCCTGAAGAGTTGTTGTAGGGTCAGAGTCTGGGGCAGGTGCTGCTTTCAGCTGGGTGTGGTGAATCCAAAGATTGACTCCTTTCAGTTTGACCGCTGTATGTGTGACGAAAAGCACCTCGAAGGGTCCTTTCCACTTGAGCTGGAAAGGCTCATCTTTCCAGGCACACAGCAGGACCTAATTTCCAGGTTGAAATGGTTAGACTGTCACTTCAGGAGGGTGTTCTTGTCTGGCAAGGGCTTATCTGTGGAGAGAATAAAGGACAGCAAAGAACGCAAATACTCTTACAGTTTTTTTTCACCTAATAGAATTAAATGGTCACCATTCGTCAGCCCATGAATTTTCAGGTGGGGCTTCCCATAGACCATCTCAAAAGGGCTTAATTTGAGCTTGCTTCTAGGAGCCCCCCCAACCCTAAGCAAGGCTATAGGGAGAGCCTGTATCCATGTTAATTTTGCTTCTTGACACATCTTTGCTATGTGTCTTTTAAGTGTCTAGTTCATTCTTTCAAACTTTTCACTGAATTGTGGTCTCCAAGCTGCGTGTAGTCACCATTTGATGTCCAGGAAATGTGTGACTTTAGGGGTTACGTCAGCTACAAAGTGAGGTCCATTATCATTTCCCATGGAAGCAGGTAATCCAAACCATGGAGTGATGTCATGTATAAGATGTTTAACCACTTTTTTAGCTTTTTCATTTCTTCACGGGAAGGCTTCATCCCAACTGGAAAAGGTACCTACAAAAATTTAAAGATACTTGTAGTTTCCAATGGTGCGAGGCATTTCAGTAAAATCTAGTTGCTAGTCTTCTCTGGGCACTGGGCCTTGATACTATACTCCAGAGAAGGAGGGAGGATGATGAGTTGTTTGTTTTTTATACTGATGGGACACCTTTTGATAACTTTGTGTATGGTGGAATGAACTTTAGGGCTTTAATATATGCTGTCTTACCCATTCATACATGCTTTCATGTCTGTAGTGGGAGGATGCATGCCCTTTTTTCAAAATGGGGTACAGCATCTGATCAGGAACTAGAACTTTTGCTTGCAGAGTACTTTTCCAGCTTCCTACATCTTGAATGGCATCCCACTCTTCGGTTCATTTGAGGTCTTCTTCTGAATACCCTGGGTCTTCTTTTGGGATTTCTATCTGGGGTATCAAGGGGGCCACAGTGGCAGATTGTGATTGCGTTTTGGCCACTGCTTTTGAGGCTTCATTAGCTCTCCGGTTTCCTTTAACTTCCAGTCCTGGAAGGGGGCTCCTTCTGATGGACACTGACTTTTCCTGCCTCGATGCATCCAACAGCAGACCGCTTGCTCAAAATTCAAAAAGCAAAACAGCCACTTTTTTTTCCTGTAAGTTTTTCCTTCATATGAAAATATTCTGGTCTCTCAGCAGTTCTGGGTGGTTCTGCTTGTCTTTTCAAATGCAAACCTGGGTGGGGCTCAGGTTTTCGACCTAAATCCCCGCTCTAAACACAGGACTACTGGCTTGAAACAAAAAGCTTGTGTTTCTCCAGGGTTAAATCCTAGTTCCCCTTTTAGCATATCCAATGAAGTATTGACCGGAGGTGGAGTTACATGCTATCTGTAATCTATAATACCTAATGTCATGGACTGAATTGTGTCCTCTAAAAATACATGTATCAATTTGGCTGGGCCATGATTCCCAATATTTTGTGATTGTCTACCATTTTGTCATCTGATGTAATTTTCCTATATATTGTAATCCTATCACTATGATGTTAATGAGATGGATTGGCAGCAGTTATATTAATGAGATCTACAAGATTAGATTGTGTTGTAAGTCATTCTCTTGAGATATAAAAGAGAGAAGTGAGCAGAGAGACATGGCGACCTCATACCACCAAGAAAGCAGCACCGGGAGCACAGCGCGTCCTTTAGACCTGGGGTTCCTGCATGGAGATGCTCCTAGTCCAGGGGAAGATTAACGACAAGGACCTTCCTCCAGAGTCAACAGAGAAAGCCTTTCCCTGGAGCTGATGCCCTGAATTCGGACTTCTAGCCTACTAGACTGTGAGAAAATGTATTTCTCTTTGTTAAAGCCATCCACTTGTGATATTTCTGTTATAGCAGCACTAGATAACTAAGACAGAATTTGGTACGAGGACTGGGGTGTTGCTCTAACAGATACCTAAAATGTGGAAGTAGCTTTGAAACTGTGAATGGATAGAGGACTCAGAAGGAAGTGAGGAGAACTGTTAACACTGGGGACGGTGCAGACAGTGAGAAGCAGCAGCAAAGAATTGGCAGCAGCAGAGGACTGGCAGCAGCAGAACCGGGAAACTCACACAAGAAGTCACTGGAGCTGACTCACGGAGCAAGAAAGCTGAATGCCTTTGTGCAGGAGGTTTCCTGGTGGAGTAGGGTGCCTACGGGCACTTATCAGTGGAGCTGGGCTTACCGACCCATGGAGCAAGAGAGCTGAGTGTGTTTTTTGGCCAGAGTTTACTGGCAGAGTAGGGTGTCTCCAGGCACTTATCGGTGGAACTGCAGAGCTCTAGAACACTTGCCCCAGCAGGGAAGATGCAGGCATGAAGCACGAGTGCTGAGAGGCCAAGAAAGCAAGAAGCAGAAGTTGAAGAGACAAGGAACACAGGAAGCAGAGCTGCCTCAGTCTCAAAAAGTATGGCCACGACTTCTGGTGTTTCTAAGGGTAGAGTTGCCACTCAGGTGGACTAGGAGAATGGTGGGTGTGCCTAAAGCTGGAGGAATGGAGTTGCCATTCCAGTGGGCTTAAAAGGCAGAGCTGAAGCCCAGGGCCAAGGGGCTTCCACTCAGAATCTGGAGAGTGTGGCCAATACCTAGAGACTGGAGGGCACAGCTATCACGTAAATGGTCTCAGAGAACACAGGATTATTTTCAAGTCTTTAGGGCTAATGTAATGTGTTCTGCTGACTTGCTCTGTGCCTGTCAGCTTCTCCCATTTGTAATAGAAATGTCTAGCTTGTGCCTGCCTGTTCTGCTATTGTACTTTGGAAGCAGATAACTTGTATTCCAGATTTCACAGATGCAAAGAAATTTTTAGATTTTGGACATGGAATTGGTTTAAGACTTTTGTTATGACATGATGGGGTAAATGTGTTTTACATGTGGCAAGGACAGGAATTTTGAGGGGCCAAAGGGTGAAATGTCATGGATTAAATTGTGTCTCCTAAAAATATGTGTATCAGTTTGGCTGGGCCATGATTCTCAGTATTCTGTGATTGTCCATCATTTTGTCATCTGACGTGATTTTCCTATGTGTTGTGAATACTGTCTCTATGATGTTAATGAGATGGATTAGCGGCAGTTATATTGATGATAACTACAAGATTAGATTGTGTTTTAAGCCCATCTCTTTTGAGATACAAAAGAGAGAAGTGAGCAGAAAGACATGAGGACTTCATACCACTAAGAAAGCACCACTAGGAACTTCCTCCAGAGCTGACAGAGAAAGCTTTCCCCTGGAGGCGACACCCTGAATGTGGACTTCTAGCCTGCTAGACTGTGAGAAAATAAATTCCTCTTTGTTAAACTCATCCACTTATGGTATTTCTGTTATAGCAACACTAGATAACGAAGACACTCCATATTCGTTTCTACCATACATTTAGGTCTGCTTTACAATACAAGGTAGGAGAAAGTTTCACTATCCATAGTACATTCAGATAAATACATAAACTTAAACACATAACCCTTTTAAAACTTTCCAGTTTAGTCTTTACACCTTAACTATCTTCCATTCATAGGCATATGACCTTGTGCCTCTGGCTGGGTGGAACCAGTAGACCCTGACCCTCTATCAATCATCCTGCTTATCTAGACTGTCTTTTGCCCCAGGCCAGTCCAGATGGGACTTTTCTCCCCTCAACTGCAGCATAACCTTCCCTTCAGCCATTACTAGTAACAACAACCAAAGTAACCATCTAAGAATCAAAAGTTTTACTTCCCAAGCCCCTGCGTTCTTTCTCTTACGAAGTCTTATCCTTCCATGAGTCTGAAGCCTTTACAAAGAATCCCGCTCCTGACACCAGCTGCAAAAACAGCTTGGTGGTGGTGTCAGACCTCCTCCACCTAGTGCAGGAAGTTGCCTTAATGGATATAATTCTGTTCTGGGGTTCTGGGGGCCCCAGACCAAATTGGGTGCCACTTTGAGTATGCACTGGGGAAAGCATCTCAGCACCAGAGGCCTCAGGGGCTGATGAGGGGTTTACATGATAATGGGGACGTCTATGACCTCTGGTTAAAACCAGGTCCTTTTCTGGAGAACTAGAAAAATAGGGGTTTTAACCTCGGTTTGAACCATTATTTTAGACTGTTTCTGCAAATACTTATTTTGCCACAATGACATAAAATCTTCAACATACATTTTCTCATCCCACTTTCTTTCTTTAGTACAGAACAAATCTAACTGCAGTATGGTATTATGATTTAAGGATCCATTCTCAAACCAGCTTTACTGTCCCCGAGCTCTTATTGGGGCCAGGCAATGTTACAAAAAAAAATTCCATTTTATATTTTTTCATTGGGTTGTATCCAAAATAAGACCAATTCTTTAAAATACACCCAAGAGGACTACATTCCAGAATGCTCAAATTATTTCCCATGGTACCAAAACCTAAAACTACAGAACACCTATCTAAAACAAAAGTGTTTGGCCTGACTTTCACTGGCTAAGCATTACCAGAATCTACAGTCTGTCTACTTTTTTAAAAATAAGACTTATTTCTACGTGAAACCTGGAGTCACAGACACCTGTTCAAAATGAAAGTGTTTGTGCCAAACTTCAATGGTTTAACATTATGAGATCTACAGTCCTATCCACTCTCTGAACGATAGGACTTATTTCTGTACTCACCAAGGGAGTTTTTTCCCTCTCCCTGGGGCACCTGATGCCTTTCTCTCTCCTTCTTAGGTAGTCTGCCACTGAGAGGTCCGAGGTCAGCTCCGGCCTTGAGGGCCAAAACCAAATCTCTCCCAGAGAAAAATTACCGGTGTGCATGTGGGAGAAGCGGTCACTTCCTTTTGGCCAGAGAAGTCTCAGTAGTCAGGTAGCACTGGTTCCATCTGGGGTCGTCAGAATTTTTTACCCAAAGCAGATCCTGCTTGGTGCATCTTCTTGTCAACAAAGACACTGCAAGGTGAGGAGGGAGTAAAAGTGTTTATTGCAATCTCCCAGGCAAGGCTCAAGGAAGTGTATGTCTCAAATCAACCTCCTCAAACAAAGAGAGGCAGAATCTTTAATACTGTCTTGACATAATGTCCCCACAGTGTTGTATTTAAAACCTTGTTTCCTTTGCTGGGCTTCCACCCACCCCCGGCTTTGCATTTGAATCCTGTTTTTGCTTGGAGGTTATATTCAAACCCCATTATGCCTGCATAATATGATTAAGAATGTTGCTGACGTAGTTTATATGCACTCCCTACTTGCAAATCCCTTTAAAAGTAACTAGCCTGCCCACCCTGGGCAAGCAGTCTTTGCAGCAGCAGCTCCGAGTGACTCCTTTTCCTCATACAATGAAATAAAAGTGCCGTTCCTGTTCTGTCATCTTGGTCTCTCATTTATTGACCAGTATGAGTCATGCCAAGCAAGAACTTGGGGTTTCCACCCGGTAACATTTCTGGCGAGACAGCCAGGAGCCATCTGCTTGATTCCTGAGGTGGATCAGAAAACAGACTGGCCCCAATGTCTGGCACCACCAGGAGATTTCTCCTGGAGACCTTGGAGCAGCTCTGAAAGCTGATCTCCCTGGGACTCAAACAATGGCTCTGTAGGAGACACGAAATGCATCTGGGTTGTTTGGTAAGTACGTAGGTCAGACCTTAGAAAAGTCCCAAGAAGTGGGAGAAATTGATCATTGAGGACATTACGAATCTGACGTTATTTGTTAAATAACAAGGTAATTCCTAGGTAAGGCCTTAGAAGAGTCCCAAGGAGTGGGAGGAATTGACCACGGAGGGCATAAAAGGCTCAGGTACCTGTTAAGTTGGTGCACTGGATTAGGTTGTGAGAGTGTGTGTGTGTATCCAGAGAATGGGGAGTGTTCAAGTTTCCTCGAAAGCGGCCTGCTAAGACGCATCCTTAAGAGCTGGGAACAGAGACGGACAGACATGACTCTGGCCGCAGGCTTGTCCCTTTCCTACTTTTGCCTCTTTAAATATATGCCAAATAAAACCTTTCATTTTGCTTTACTAAACTTTGTGGTGTTTTCATCCTACAAGAGTTAATAGTGTAGTTGTTGCAGGGATTCTAACAAAACAAATCCAGTTGATCTTAAGGAGACCTGGACTGCAGAGCAGAAGCTGGCAAAAAAAGAAGTCCTATCTTCTGGATCCAAGCATTTGCACTCCACATCCCCTTGACACCGACGAGGTGAATACTCTCGGAAAACGAGCCTTTGCTTATTCTTTTTATTCTTTTTCTCATGTTTTCTTAGGCATATTTGTTTGAAAAACAGATTGTTTGATTAAGGAGAATCTTTCTTAGATTTTTGCTTGATCGTTTGTTTAAGAGTGATATTTAGCAACTCCTGGTGAACTGCAGTTTAGGTCCAGATTCAGGTATATGAAACATTAAAGAGGTAATTCTATTTTCAAAGAGCTTTGAGTCACTATAAACCACAAAAATTCGGGCACGAGTCCACCAGTAAAAGCCATTAGGGTGGTCGCCAGCGCTCATCACGTGCATTAAAGACTCCCGTGACAGGACAAGGTGGTTGTGAGACAGGCTAGAGCACTAGGCTCCCTGCCACCTGCAACCAAACTCTTATGCAATGAAGGTACACATTGATCTAAGTGAAACACTGCCAAATCCCCGTGACCTTCCTCATTAGGTTTCTTTTTGTGGCTCAGAGAAAACCTGGTAAATAGTGCTCTGTTTTGTCAGATTTGCAGGGGTAGGTGGCAGATCCACATCCATTATGCCAATTTCTCAGGGAGAGGTGGCAGCTCCAGACTTGTGTTATGAAATTTACAGGGAGAAGTGCCAGCTCCTGATCTGTTTTATAAAATTCACAGGGAGAATTCTAGCTCCATACCTGTCTTATAGTTTCTCAATAAAGAATCACAATGTCAAAATTGAAATTATCAGTAGCTACTTTAAAGTGCTTTCTAATTGGAAGAACTAATACATCTAAGGTCTAAGATAAGAGACTAGGTATCTAGCCAGCAGAATAAATGAAGTTCAAAAATAAGAAAAGCAAATACTTAAAATTTAAAGATTAATACCTTTGATAAATGAGCCTAGATTTTCCCCTCTGCTACTGAGACACTGGTTTGGGGTTCATATTTAAAAAACTATAAACTGACTATACTAGAAGTAATTTGGAATTTCAGTGACCACTTTTGGAAAATGAGCTTTCGTTTGTATTGTCCTTTCTTCCTTTTTGGGGGAACTTTTCCTTGATGCTCAGGTTTTGTCAAAATGTCTAATACTCCTTCATCTGAGACTCTGGTAAGTTAATAAGTTTTATCTAAAACCTATTTTTTCCATTGAATTGAATTGATCTTACCAAAAATTGCTATATACACTTTAAGAAACTAGAATTCTTATATCCTTGTTTTATGTGGTATTGTTCGGTGAGTTTAGGTGGTCTTTCTATTTCGTTTTATTCTGAGAGTTTGCTTCTGGTCTAGAGAGTTGTGTCCAAGTTTCTGTCTTGTATCAAGTTGGAGGTTATGGCTGAGAATTGCTGTTTTTTGTAAGGCTGTCTTAGAACCTCAGTTCTTTCCTCATCCAAGAAAAACTGTGTCTTGTTTCTGTCTTATGATTTAGGTTTTTAGTAGCTACATTGAAAAACTTTGTTTTTAAGTTAATCTTAAAAGCAAAACCTTTCTAAGTAACTTAAGCTAGATATTATATGAAATGTGTTTTATTTAAGGAAAAAGAATAATTTTGTCTTAAAGTAAAACTAGTAGTTCCAGAGTGGGTAAAAGGAGGCATAGGACAAGCCTGGGGTGGCGGGAAGGCTATCCAAGAATTGATGGATTCATTTACAAAACTTCTGAAGAACTTTGGTATTTACTGGGTAGATAAAGAGAAAGCAAAACTGCTTACCAAGAGAATAGTGAAAGGGAAAGAAATTAGTTATCTTTTGCCTTTCAAAATGCCTAGATCAATTTAAACATATGTAAATGAATTGGAATGAACAAATCTCTTCTTCTACCATGAGTCAAAAAATAGGGAGAGTGGGGCAACATCAGCCCTCCCTGGCCTCCAGTCTCCAAGGTCATATAGCTTCTGGAAGCTTACTATAGTTGTCAGAAATTCGGTGGATCTCAACCATGAAACAACTGTAAACAAGTTTTCTCTATTGTAGGGGAAATTTAAGAAGCCAAAAAATAGAAATCACAATGAGACACACCTGAAATGGCCTGGGAAAATATTTCCAACCCCAGCCAGAGACTTCAGGTTATATCCATATCAATGAATTGGTCAGTTGAGCAAAAACTTTGTGATTTCCAAAGCTAGTTGATAAAACATTTAAGGGCTAAAATTAGATTGGGGAAAAATATGGAAACAGTAAAAGTTAAATGAAAATTAGAATATTTAAACAGACTTTATTTCAACTACAGTTATGTTTTATAGTATACAGGCATAAAATTATTTCCAAGGCTTTTTAGGTAACTTACAGATATTAAATCTAGTTAATAGATATTCATCATAGTTTAAGTTCACGTACTTTGGCTTTTTATGCCACCAGTGGAAGAATATATATATATATATTTAAGTCTGCTAATGAGTGTGTTCATTTTTGCCTTTTTAAAGGGATGCACTATAAGAGATATGCAACAAAGACAACGTTTAAGAGCTCTATTAAAAAATGATTTGATATGGTCAAAATTTTATCTGTCTGACTGAAGTTTAATGGTTTAATTTATGAGACTTTTAACAGCTTTAAAGTTAAATAGCATATAAAACAAAGAATTGGAGTTCTTGCTGTTAAAATAACAAAATTTTCTTTGATTTCTGAGTTGAAGGGTTAATTTATTCTTTGTGTAATCTGCCTCGAAGGCAAAGGTTTGGCCTCTTATTAGAATAAGATTCCTGAGTCAAAAACCAAACTGAATGGCTTTTAGGGGGAAAAAAAGTGCTAAGGTTTTTACTTTAAGATTTTTGGTTAAACAACTTAAGTATTGTTTCACAGTGACCTATATTAAACTCCTAATTAGCTTCCATATCACTAAGCTTTCATGTTGAAATTCTTTATACTTTTATTTAAGAAATATTGCCTTAGTTAAAATGTATCAAGTATGAAAATTTTGTGTTAGAGTAGAAACTGATGTAATGAAAAGTTTCACAGTTAACTGCCACCCTTGTAAGTCTCATCTCCTTTCCTGCCATTGCTTTGATGTAAAATTGTTATCAGTAATCACTATAGTTCTTAAATATCTCTTTGTTTTGCCTGTAAGGCAGAGCATACTGTTACAGCCAAGCTGAACGCATGCTGTCCTGCAGTTCATTCCTTCAATAAATTTAATTTGTTTAAATAGCAAATTAAAGTGTTGGTCCAGTGACTTCACAAAGACAAAGGGGAAAGAACGTGAGGTCAGAGGGAATAAGACCATGGGTAATAGAGACACAGGAAGAAGTGGAGATTCCAGAACTAGAGGGAAGAGTCAATTTGGAAGTGACACAGTGGGGAGAGGACAATGTAGGATCTCTGAGGAAGAGAGATCTTTTCAGGAGGGGAGGGGAGGGGCAGGAGAAACTATCTACCCAGAGGCTGTGCTGCTCCTTGAAATTCCAGAGAGGACATCCTCAAAGACAGGCAGGCCAGAGTTGCTCTTTTCTTTCTCCTGCTCTCACCATAATTCCTACTCCTGTTCCTTAACTTTTAAAGTAAAGCCTGTCTTCTTTACCATTGTCATGATCACCCCACTAATCCCACGGCAACAATGAAGATCATGATGACCTGTGGGTAGGAGAGAGGACCTGAATGTTACTCTTTCTACTGTACTTAGCATTTTTGCAGCCTCACATTAAACATGATTCAGAAAATTTTGATGACACTGAGTTCCATGCTGTGCATTTTATTAGCCAGTTCTCTGGTAGCCAAGTGAAAATCATCCCTTCTGTGGATTAGGATGGCCCATAGTTGAAACTCCCAGTCAGGAAGTTCAAGTTAATTTTCACATTAAGAAAACAATGTTGCCTAAGGAAAAACAAAGAAAACAACAACCAAAGAAAAACTTGTTTTCTTATTCTCTTTCTAAAACCCCCTTTTTAAGTAGAAAGTGTGGGATGTGGTCTTGGGATGAACCACTGCCTTCTCCCTGTCTAGCTAAACTACATCTTTATTTTATGACCAAAGACACTTAGATGGAAAAATTAAATGTGTTTTGCACAAAGTTTGAGAACTGATCAATAGATCAAAGGGGAAATAAAAATTTCTAAATCACAAAGACTAGCAATTATAAAACTTTTAAAAGAAGGACATCATGCTTGGTAAAGTAGAAGGTCAGAGAAAAAGAGGAAGATCCTCAATGAGATGGATTGACACAGTGGCTGCAACTATGTGAGGATGGCGCAGGACTGGGCAGTGTCTCATTCTGTTGTACATAGGGTTGCTATAAGCCAGAACTGACTCAATGGCATCTAACAACAATGTATTAAACTTAAAGATCTAATATAGACAGGTACTCACTTCAAAATTGCTCCCACCATAACCTCTTCCACCTGCTACATTCAAGGTAACACTCCTTGGATGCCCAGTGAATCCTTAGAGCTGCTTTGGTTAAAGCTGTTCGAGAGCAGCCAAATTAAAGATAAAGAATCATGGAAGGAGCTCTCTGAATAAAGGGTGGACAGGTGTAACAGAATTTAGGACAGCAGGCTAAAACAACAGCACACATTATACATACGTAGTTAAAATTAGTGTCAGGCAGAAATCACACAACACTGTATTTTCAGGACCATTAAAACGTCTAGTGTCATTTGTTGTATATTTTTATGACAACATATACATGTAAGTCCAGTCATTTACATGTCTGGACACAGAGAATAAGTTTATTTTATCCACAGAAGCATATGGCTGACTCTGCAGCGATTGTAGATGTTAAATGTTGTGTTTGACTGCTGATAGATTTTTAGTTTTTTAGTCTCCATATTAGTTATGCTATGAGATTTCATAACAGATCCAAATGACCCACTTCTTTCAGAGCAAGATTTTCAGTGCTTTTGGAAGCACGCATCTCCACAAAGAATCCCCACCATGAGTATTTCCTATTCATGGTCCCGTCCTCCTGAAAGACTGTAGAGCTTCTTCGCTGTGACCACTGGCCCCATGGATGGATTCCATGTGTGGACACTTGCTCCCACACTCCAAAACCTAAAACCTACTTTAGTATTAAAGCATTTTTTCTCTCAGCACTGTATCTTGTACCTTTGATATTTCTATTCTAGCTGGTTTAAATGCATAATTAGTTATGAATCTCTTAATATGTATGCTGATTTGCCCCAATGCCCACTTCAGTATGGAGGTGCTGTAATAGGGGTTGATGCAATTTCATGACTTTGGTAGAGCCCTGGGCTGGAATTGTTGCCCTGATTCTGTGTAATCTTAGGCAAGTCATTTGCTCTTCCAGATTATCAAATTTTGTTTCTTCCCCCCTTTGTAAAAAGAATGCATTGGAATCTATGTTCACTGAGATTGTTTCTTTTCCTAAGTCTTCTCTTGCTCACCTGATCTGTGATGGATGATCACTTTTATGAAAGTACTACAGATACAAAGCTTACCCTTCATTCTAGTCTAGGATTAAAAACAACAAAGGCACTGATGAATCTTATTAGTATGTGGTTCTTCCCACTGACATTGTAAGCTCATTTACACTTGGTAAAGTGTTGGTCACGTGTCCCCAGGAATGTGTTTCAACTTGGCTAGGCCGCGATTCCCAGTACTGTGTGGTTGTCCTCCATTATGTGATCTGATGTAATTACTCTATGACAATCTATGATGTTAATGAAGCAGGATTAGAGGCAGTTATATTAATGATGCAGAGCACAATCTACAGGATTAGATTAGATCTTGAGTCAATCTCTTTTGAGATATAAAAGAGAGAAGCAAGTAGAGAGAGAGAGAGGGATCTCCTATCACCAAGAAAGAACAACTGGGAGTGGAGCATGTCCTTTGGACCTAGGATCCCTGTGCTGAGGAACTCCTAGACCCAGGGTAAGATTGATGACAAGGACCTGCCCCCAGAGTTGTCAGAGAAAGAAAGCTCTCCTCTGTAGCTGGTTCCTGGAATTCAGACTTTTACCCTGATTGTGGTAATTCTGTTATAGTAGCACTAGATAACGGAGACAGTTAGTTTTGAATAAATATTTAGTAGTTTCAAAGAGAAAAAAAGGTGTATGCTGATTTTCTCTGTTTGGTTTAACATCATTCTCAGGTATAACTAACTGCTCTTCAATGTTTAAGATATATTCAGATAACTAAAGATTTTTTTATCATGAATTTTGATTTTTTCTTAAGTTGTTTCAAATCTTACTATTTTGCAAAAGGTTATTAAAAGCTTTATTTCCTTACCTAAAACAATGGTTCTATGATAATTCTATAAAACAATGAAAGGCCCAGTGTTCTTAATAATAGTTATTGTGTAAATATGCAAAATTTAAAAATTTGATGAAGTCACAGATGAAAGACATTTATTATTAAATGTGAGATTTAAAATATTATTTTAATCCAATTCTATAGATTCACATTACATCAAAAGCAAAATATGACAATGAGAACTCGTATATATCTCAACCTTAATTTTCATCAATATCCTTGATCTACTAAGTCAGAATATAGATTAAAAGAACTAAATAATGAACAAAACTGTACTCATTTGATTCCTCTCCTCCTGTCACATAGTGTCATGAACTTGCTAGATAGCAATGTAATGCTTGAAAGAAGAACATAGGTATTGAGAAAAAGCCAATAGTTTCAACAATTGAGTAATGAACACAGTAGGTTTTATAGGCAATCCTGAAACTTACATCAAACATATAAACTAAGTAGTTACTACTAAATTACAATGAGTGTATAAAGAATTTAAACAAGCAAAAAAAAAAAAAAAAAAAAAAACCCTAAATAATTTCCCCAGTAAACATGTCAAAGGGATCTGTCTTAGTTATCTAGGGCTGCTATAAGAGACATACTGCAAGTGGATGGTTTTAACAAAGAGAAATTCATTCTCTCACAGTCTAGGAAGCCAGAAGTCCTAATTCAGGGTGCCAACTCCAGAGGAAGGCTTTCTCTCTGTCGGCTCTAGGGGAAGGTCCTTGTCATCAATCTTCCCCCAGACTAGGAGCTTCTCAGCGCAGGGACCCTGGGTCCAAAGGACGTGCTATTCTCCTGGCACTACTTTCTTGATGGTATGAAATCCCCATGCCTCTCTATTCTATTCTCTTTTCTATATCTCAAAAGAGATTGATTTAAGGCACAATCTAATCCTGTAGATTGAGTTCTGCCCCATTAACATAACTGCCACTAACCCCAACTCATTAACATCATATAGTAAGATTTATAACATACAGGAAAATCACATCAGATGACAAAATGGTGGACAATCACACAATACTGGGAATCATGGCCTAGCCAAGTTGACACACATTTTGGGGGGACACAATTCAATCCATGGCAGGATCTAAAGACATACTAAATCTAATCACTGTTCTAAGTAGCTACATTTTATTTGGCATATATTTATAAATGTGTCATTCCATTATTTTTAAATTATTTCAACTTGTAGGAATGGCTAGATACTTGTGACATCCTTCCTATAAATATTGGTGACATTCTGCATATACTCAAGTAAGTGATGTTTCCACAAATATTCTTTAGTACTTATCTTCCCATTATACATGTTAAATGATATCCATTATCAGCAATCCAGCACAGATGGCATAGCTATATTCCTTTCTTAGCTTTGATTTCTTTCTACGAAAAACACATAATTTATAAAATGCAATGATGTTTCTGAATATTATTAGTAAAAATTCATTAACAAATTAGTCATTATCTTAATGCATATGAAGTAATAAATTACCTGCTTTAGTAGTGAAGTGGATCTAACAAGTTACAGAAATGAATTGTTTTCAGTTTTCATTGATTTTTTCTCTTTTTTATTGTGATTTAGGTGAAACTTTACAGAGCAAAATAGTTTCTCATTAAACAGTTAATATACAAATTGTTTTGTGACATTGGTTTCCAACACAGTGATGTGTCGACACTCTCCCCTTCTTCACTGCAGGTTCTCTTGTTTCCACTCATACATTTTTCACGTCCCTTCCTGCCTTCTCATCTTTGCTTTTGGGCTGGTGTGCCCATTAGACTAGTATACGTGATTGAACTATGAAGCACGTCCCTCACGTGCTATTTCTGGCCCTGTAAAAACCAAAAAATATCAAACCCGTTGTTGTATAGTGGAATCCAACTCATAGCAACCCTACAGGAGAGAGTAGAGCTGCCACACAGGGTTTCCAAGGAGCAGCTGGTGGATTTGAACTACCGACCTTTTGGTTAGTAGCCTGAGCTCTTAACCACTGCTCCACCAGGGCTCCATTAGCCCTATAGACCTGTCTAATCTTTGGCTCTTTTTTGATTCCAACTTTTGTATCCCAATCACCAGTAATTACCAATGCATCTTGATTGCACATTCAATCAATTTCAGGCTGCAGAAGTTCTTAATCTTTGACCTGGTGTGTAAATTTGAATAATAGTTGTATTAACCGGTCTTCCTTGCAGGCATATAGATAGCATCCTATCAGTGACAGCATTGTGCTTCAAGATACATCTTGAATGTTCTTTTTGACAAGGAATGCAATGACGTTCCTCTTCAATTTGTTATTCCCGGCATAGTAGACCATATTATTGTCCAATTCAAAATGGCCAATACTAGCCTATTTCAGCTCACTAATACCTAGGATATCAATGGTTATGTATTCCATTTCATTGCAGTCAAGATGCTGCGATAATTACTAGTGACTGAAATGCCAAAGTGGGAAACAAAGAAGGATCAGTAGTTGGAAAATATGGCCTTGGTGATAGAAATGATGCCAGAGATCACATGATAGAATTTTGCAAGAACAAGGACTTCTTCATTGCAAATACCTTTTTTCAACAACATAAAGGGTAACTGTACACGTGGACCTCACAGGAGGGAATATACAGGAATCAAATTAAATACATCTGTGGAAAAAGATGATGGAAAAGCTCAATATCATCAGTCAGAACAAGGTCATGGGCTGACTGCAGAACAGACCATCAATTGCTCCTACGTAAGTTCAAGTTGAAGCTGAAGGAAGTTAGAACAAATCCACGAAAGCCAAAGTATGACCTTGAGTATATCCCGCCTGAATTTAGAGATCATCTCAGGAATAGATTTGACACATTGAACACTAATGACTGAAGACCAGACGAGTTGTGGAATGACATCAAGGACATCATACATGAAGAAAACAAGAGGTAATTAAAAAGACAAGAAAGAAAGAAAAGACCAAAATGAATGTCAGAAGAGATTCTGAAGCTTGCTCTTGAACGTAGAGTAGCTAAAGCGAATGGAAGAAATGATGAATACAGCTGAACAGAAGATTTCAAAGGGCAACTCGAGAAGACAAAGTAAAATATTATAATGACATGTGCAAAGAACAGGAGTTAGAAAACCAAAAAGGAAGAACATGCTTGGCATTTCTCAAGCTGACAGAAATGTAGAAAAAATTCAAGCCTCAGGTTGTAAGGATTCTATGGGCAAAATATTGAACAAGAAAGGAAGCATCAAAAGCAAATGGAAGGAATACACAGAGTCACTGTACCAAAAAGAATTCATCGATGTTCAATCATTTCAGGAGGCAGCATATGATCAAGAACCGATGGAATTGAAGGAAGAAGTCCAAGCTGCACTGATGACATTAGCAAAAAACACAGCTCCAGGAATTGACGGAATACCAACTGAGATTTTTTTTCTTTTTTTAAAATTTTTTTTTATTGTACTTTAGATGAAGGTTTACAGAACGGATAGTTCCTCATTAAACAGTCAGTACACGTATTGTTTTATGACATTGGTTAACAACCCCACGACATGTCAACACTCTCTCTTCTACACCTTGAGGAGCTTTTTTTTTTTTTGGTGAAAATATACACAGCCAAAGTTACACCATTTTGAAAGTTTCTACATGTACAATTCAGTGACATTGATTACATTCTTCAAGTTGTGCTGCTATTCTCGTTATCCTTTTCCAATTATTCCATCACCTTTATCTTCAAAGCACTGTCCCCTAGGATTCCCATCAAACCTTTTGAGTTGCTGTTGTCAATTTGATCTCACATAGATAACTCTATTTTTTTTGTAACTGAGATGAAGGTTTGCAGAACAAATAGTTTCTCATTAAACAGTTAGTACACATATTGCCCTATGACAATGGTTAACAACCCCATGACATGTCAACACT
>NW_004444331.1:365464-371634 GCF_000243295.1 Trichechus manatus latirostris
TGTTCCCAGGTGTTGAAGTACAGCCTGGCTAGGAGGTGTAGAGATATTCAGCGCCAAGTATTCAGGGGACAGGAAAAGAAGGAAGGTATAGAGAGACGAGAAACTGAGTATCATGGTTTGAATTATGTCTTTCCAAAAATGTATGTATCAATTTGGCTAGGCCATGATTCCTGGTACTGTGTGATTTTCCTGTATATTGTAAACCGGCCTCTATGATGTTAATGAGGGAGGATGGGTGGCAGTTGTGTTAGTAAGGCAGGACATGATCTACAAGACTGGATTGTGTCCCGATGCAATCTCTTGAGATATAAAAGACAAGTGAGCAGAGAGACAGGGGGACCTCATATCATCAAGAAAGAAGCGCTGGGAGCAGAGCGCGTCTTTTGGACTGGGGTCCCTGCACCGAGAAGCTCCTAGTCCGGGGGAACATTGATGAGAAGGCCGACAGAGAGAAAAAGCCTTCCCCTGGAGCTGACGCCCTGAATTTGGACTTTTAGCCTACTTTGACTGTAAGGAAATAAACTTCTCTTCGTTAAAACCATCCACTTGTGGTATTTCTGTTATGGCAGCACTAGATGACTAAGACACTAAATATTGAAGGAAGACAAAAAGGGAAAAACAGGGAAAAGAAAACAAAACAAATAAAAAAAAGAACAAGAACCCCCCCCCCAAAACAGAAAAAAACCCACACAAAAAGAAATGCCCCCAGGGATCCCTCTGCCCATCTGTGCAAATGGAGGGGTTAGGTCCCAAGCCGTGCAGCACTGCCAGGCCAGAACGAGCTCCCAACTCGAGAAAAGAAAAAGAAAACAAAGAAAAAAGAAAGCCCCAGGATCCCACCAGTGTGGCAGCATGGATCGGGAAGCAGTTCCACACTCAAACGGAGCTCCACAGCCCTTCAGGAAGAAGCAAAGATGGCACACGAAGCCAGGTATTTGAGCAAAAGGAGGGGGAGGCAGTGAAAGGTAAGGAAAAAATCAAAAGAAGCAGAAAAGCAACACCAGCAGCCAACAAATGGCACTCAGGGAGTCAGCCAGTGTGGGTGGGTGGAATCAAACAGCCGGTGCTTCTCAGCCAAGCAACTGTGGCCACGGGAAGCAGAGGAGGCTGAGTGGGGGTGAAGAAGGGTGGAGGGTGGGAAAGCATATATCGCTGTTTACCAGTTGTTCTGTCTCCTGCTGGAAGCTTTGTGAAGCTGTTTTCTCTTACCCCCTATTTGCTGGTCTCTGATAGGAGTCCAAGATGGCGTATCTGTGCTGCATTAGCTGATAGGGGACCTCTCCGTGTATGTCTCTTCGCTCTCTGTTCTCTGTCAGTTTCTTATTTCATTTGGTGCTTGGCTGAGATCTTTATCTCTTTATTTGATGTTTAGGGTTTCAGGATTGCTGTTTTCTCTGTTTGGCTTAGTTTTTTCGGATCTTTGCTCTGGATGGATGGCATGGTGCATCTGCCTAGAGCGCCATGTTGCCGGAAGTCCCAACTGAGATGTTTTAACAAACCAATGCAGCACTGGAAGCACTCACACGTGTATGCCAAGAAATTTGAAAGATAGCTACCTGGCCAACTGACTGGAAGAGATATGTATTTATGCCTATTCCAAAGGAAGTTGATCTAACAGAATGTGGAAATTGTTAAACAATATCATTACTATCACATATAAGTAAAATTTTGCTGAAGATCATTCAAAAAGCAGTTGCAGCAGTACATTGACAAGGAACTGCCAGAAATTCCAGCTAGATTCAGAAGAGGGCATGGAATGAAGGATATCATTGCTGATGTCAAACGGATCCTGGCTGAAAGCAGAGAATACCAGAAAGATGTTTACCTGTGTTTTATTGACTACGCAAAGGCATTCGACTGTGTGGATCATAACAAATTATGGATAAAATTGCAAAGAATGGAAATTCCAGAACACTTAATTGTGCTCATGAGGAACCTGTACATAGATCAAGAGGCAGTCATTCAAACAGAACAAGGGAATATTGCATGGTTTAAAATCAGGAAAGGTATGCATCAGTGTTGTATACTTTCACTATACTTATTCAATCTGTATGCTGAGCAGATAATCTCAGAAGCTGGACTATATGAAGAAGAACAGGAAATAAGGACTGGAAGAAGACTCATTAATAACGGGCATTAAGCAGAAAGTGAAGAGGACTTGAAGCACTTACTGATGAAGATCAAAGACCACAGGCTTCAGTATGGATTACACCTCCACATAAAGAAAACAAAAATCCTCAAAAGTGGACCAATAAGCAACATCATGATAAACGGAGAAAAGGTTGAAGTTGACAAGGATTTCATTTTACTTGGATCTGCAATCAACACCCATGGAAGCAGCAATCAAGAAATCAAATGACGCACTGCGTTGGACAAATCTGCTACCAAAGACCTCTTTAAAGTGTTAAAAAGCAAAGATGTCACTTTAAGGACTAAGGCGTGCTTGACCCAAGCCATGGTATTTTCAATTGCTTCATATACATGTGAAAGCTGGATAATGAATAAGGAAGACCGAAGAAGAATTGATGCCTTTGAACTGTGGTGTTGGCAAAGAATATTGAATATACCATGAACTGGCAAAAGAATGAATGAATCTGTCTTGGAAGAAGTGCGGCCAGAATGCTCCTTAGAAGTAAGGATGGTGAGACTTTGTCTCACCCGCTTTGGACACGTTAACAGAAGGGACCAGTTACTGGAGAAGGACATCATGCTTAGTAAAGTAGAAAGTCAGTGAAAAAGAGGAAGACCCTCAATGAGATGGATTGATACAGTGGCTGCAACAATAAGCTGAAGCATAACAACGACTGTGAGGATGGCTCAGGACCAGGCAGACTTCTGTTGCATATAGGGTCGCTATAAGTTGGAACCAAAATGACGGCCCCTAACAACAACATGATATTTCTACTTTTAGCTTTTTAAGGGAGCACCATAATATTTTCCAAAGTGGTTGTACCATTTTGCGTTCCCACCAGCAGTGCATTAGGGTTCCAATCTCCCTGCAACTTCTCAAAAATTTGTTATTTTCTATTTTTTTGAATCTTGTCAGTAATGCTGGAGTGAGATGGTATCTCATTGTAGTTTTGATTTTCATTTCTCTAATGGCTAGTGATTGCAAGCATTTCCTCATGTGTCTGTTAGTGGCCTGAATATCTTTTTTGATGAAGTGTCTGTTCATATCCTTTGCCATTTTTAATTGGATTGTTTGTCTTTTTATTGTATACATGTTGGATTTTCCTATAGATTTTAGAGATTAGCCCTTTGCCGCATTTGTCATAGCCAAAAAAGTTTTCCCAGTCTGTAGATTCTCTTTTTACTCTTTTGTTGAAGTCTTTTGATGAGCGTAAGTGTTTAATTTTAGGAGATCTTATTTATCTAGCTTATCTTCTGGTGAATGTGTCTTGTTAATTATGCTTCGTATGCTATTTACGCTGTTTATTAGTGTCCCTAGTGTTGACCCTATTTTTTCTTCCATGATCTTTATAGTTTTTGGTTTTATATTTAGGTCTTTGATCCATTTTGAATTAGTTTTTGTGTATGGTGTGAGCTATGAGTCCCGTTCCATTTTTTTTTTACAGACGGGCATCCATTTTGCCAGCATCATTTGTTTAAAAGACTGTGTTTTCCCCTTTAAAGGACTTTGAGTCTTTTCAAAGATCAAGTTGCCATATGTAGAAAGATTTACATCTGGGTACTTGACTTTGTTCCATTGATCAATGTGTCTCTCATTGTACCAGTATCAGCTGTTTTTACTATGGTAGCTGTATAATGAGTCCTGAGGTCAGGTAGTGGGAGGCCTCCTGCTTTGTTCTTTTTCTTCAATAATACTTTACTTATCCCAGGCCTCTTTCCTTTCTATACAAAGTTAATGATTAGTTTTTCCATCTTGTTAAAGAATGCTGTTCGTATTCGGATCAGGATTTCATTGTATTTGTAGATTGCTTTGGGTAGAATTGACATTTTCACAGTGTTGAGTCTTCCTATCCATGAGTATGGTATATTTTTCATTTATGTAGGTCTCTTTTGGTTTCTTGCAGTCATGTTTTGTAGTTTTCTTTGTATAGGCCTTTTATGTCCCTGGCTAGAATTATTCCTAAGGATTCTATTTTTTCAGGGACTATTATAAATGATATTGCTTTCCTGATTTCCTTTCCATAGTTCTCTTTATTGGTGTATAGGAATCCAACTTATTTCTGTATGTTTATCTTATATCCTGCTACTCTGCTGAATCTTTCTATTAGTTCCAGTAGTTTTCTCCTGGAGTCTTTAGGGTTTTCTATGTATGGTATCTTCGTTCGCAAATAGGGATAGTTATACTTCTTCCTTACCAATTTGGATGCCCTTTATTTCTTTTTCTTGCCTTACTGATCTAGCTAGGACTTTCAGCACAATGTTAAATAAGAGTGGTGATAAAAGACATCCTTGTCTTGTTCCTATTCTCAAGGGGAATGTTTTCATAGTCTCTGCACTGAGAATGTTAGCCGTTGGTTTTGTATAGAAGCCCTTTATTATGTTTTGGAATTTCCCTTCTTTTCCTATCTTATTGAGAGTTTTTATCAGGAACAGTTGTTGAACTTTATCAAATGCCTTTTCTAGGCCAATTGAGATGATCATGTGATTCTTTTCTTTTGTTCTATTTATGTGGTGGATTACAGTGATTGATTTTCTAATGTTGAAACATCCTTGCATACCCGGTATGAATCTCACTTAGTCTTGGTGTGTTACTTTTTTTTAATATTATGCTGAATTCTATTGGCTAGAACTTTTTGAGAGTTTTTGCATCTATATTCATGAGAGATATTGGCTCGTAATTTTCTTTTTTGTGGTTTCTTTGCCTGGCTTTGGTATTAGGGTTATGCTGGCTTCATAGAATGAATTTAGAAGTATCTCTTCCTTTTCTATGTTCTGAAATAGTTTGAGTAGTAGTGGTGCAAGCTCTTCTCTGAATGTTTGGTAGAATTCTCCAGTGAAGCCATTTGGGCCAGTACTTTTTTTTTGTTGGGAGTTTTTAAAATTACCTTTTCAATCTCTTTGCTTGTTATGGGTCTGTTCAGATTTTCTACTTCAGTTTGTGTTAGTTTAGTTAGGTAGTGTGTTTCTAGAAATTTGTTCATTTCCTCTAGGTTTTCCAATTTGTTGGAGTACATTTCTTCATAGTACTCTGTTATGATCGTTCTTATTTCAATTGAGTCTGTTGTAATGTTGCCCATTTCATTTGTTATTTGGGTTATTTGTTTCCTCTTCTGTTTTTCTTTTGTCAATTTGACCAATGGTTTGTAGATCCTTTCAAAGAACCAACTTTTGGTTTTGTTAATTCTTTCCGTTGTTTTTCTATTGTCTATTTCATTTATTTCTGCTTTGATCTTTATTATTTCCTTTATTCTGGTGACTTTGGGCTTATTTTGCTGTTCTCTTTCTTTTGCTCAAGTTGTAGGGCTAACGTTTTGATTTTGTTCCTTTCTTCTTTTTTAACCTGTGCATCTTTTGCTGTAAATTGACCTCTGAGCACTGCCTTTGCTGTGTTCCAGAGGTTTTGGTATGATGTGTTTTCAATCTCATTCGATTCTACGAATTTTTTTTATTCCGTCTTTGATTTCTTCTGTTACTCAGTGGTTTTCAAGCAAGGCATTATTCAGTTTCCATGTATTTGATTTTTTTCCCTTGTTCTTCCCATTATTAATTTGTACTTTATTGGCATTGTGATCAGAGAGGATGCTTTGCATTATTTCAGTGTTTTGGATTTTGTTGAGGGTTGCATTGTGGCCTAAAACACGATCTATTCTGAGAAATTTCCATGTGTGTTGCAAAAGCATGTGCACTTTGCTGCTGTTGGACGGAGTGTTCTCTATATGTCTATAAGGTCAAGATGATTGACTGTGGCCTTAAGATCTTCTGTATCTTTGCTGAGTTTCTTTGTAGATGTTCTGTCCTTTACCAAGAGTGGTGTGTTGAAATCTCCTACTATTATTGTGTAACTGTCATTTTCTCTTTTTAATCCTGTTAGAGTTTGTTAGAGTTTGTTTCATAACACACAATGATAGAAACACGAATAGGCCAATGAACTGATAGAAAATGATAGATAACCAAGCACACAGAGAGTTCGTTAATACAGAGAAAAAGAGGTAACACACATAGATGAGGAGAGAAATCAAATGTACATAAGTTAATAACAC
>NW_004444332.1:0-1663 GCF_000243295.1 Trichechus manatus latirostris
CAGTCCAAGATGGGGAATCTGTACTGCATTAACTGATAGGGTACCTCTGCTCATATCTTTCCTTGCTGTCTATTCTCATTCAGTTTCTTATTCCATTTGGTTCTTGGTTGAGTTATTGATCTCTTCATTTGACACTTAGAGTTCCAGGACTGATGTTTGTCTCTGTTTTACTCAGTTTTTTGGGTCTTTGCTGTAGAGGGATGGTATAGTGCTTCCGTCTATAGCACCATGTACACTCCGCCTCTGCATTGACATTTTTAGAAACTCTTTACTTTGAAGTAATTATGAACTCACAAGGAGTTATAAAAAGTATACCGAGAAGTCCCACATTCCTTTCATCCAGCTTTTTCCAATATTAACATCTTAAATACATATAGCACACTATCAAAACTAATTGACTTTGGTGCAATACAGTTAACTATACTACAGATCTTACTTAGATCTCATCAGTTTTTACATAAACTCTTTTTTTTTGGGGGGGGGTGTTGAAGACTTGACAATTATGATTTAAGAATATTGCACACAAGTATCCAAAGTCATAATGGGCCACTTCTCCAATATTTTCCATCCTTCCCTCTCTTTCTTTCAATCCTTGTCACACTCTATCTCTCTCTCCCTCCTTCTCACACTCTGTCTTTGTCTTCCTCCCTTGCTTCCATCCTCTCACATGGAGTACTAATTTAGTGTCAGGCATTGTTCTGTGTGCTGAGGAAAGATTGGTAAAGACAGGCAGTTGTGACTATGCCCTCCTTCATTGTCATACTACCTATTCTCATTCAGAACCTTAATAGAAATTTTAATAAGTCTTCCAGCCTCCTATCTCTACCCAAACCACTCCTTCCTATACAAAGCTCTAGATTAAACTCCCTAAAACACAGTACTTATCTCTTTACTTCCCTTGCTAAAGAAAAACCCTTAGAAAACTCTTCTTCATCAACAGAATTAATTACTACAACGTGTGTTCAGTCTGATGTTATAGGAAGTCCCATTATTCCAGTATTCATAGCTTATTTTCCATCCAAATTACAAAATTTTCTATTCTGTTACATACCTGCACATTTCCCCTCATGTTACTCTAGCCTTCTGGAATGCACCCCCCATGTCTGTTCCCCTCAAAATACATTACATGCATTTGAAACTCCACCTCCCTCATGAAATCTCTCCTGATTGCTCCAAACAGATGCAACTTCTCCTTTCTCAAGCACTGCTCCCCATTCTCAGTATTTTGTGTGTGTAATCCTACTGTCTATATTTTCCTCCACCTCATTTGGGGCCCTATGCATACATTCTTGCTACTAGATCATACTCTTCTTTAGAACAACGACTCTGCTTGGCTCTCATTCAGTTTTTCCTTATTATCTGGAGAAGGAACACTGGTTTGGGACAAGATAGATCTCCAAGCCCCCTCCCCTACAGTTAATGTCTCTTGTTATCTGTTTGACCCTTAACAGGATACTCTATGAGGTAGGTATTACTAAATCCAAGGCTCATGGGGCAAGTGCATCTACAGCAGTACCACAAAGGGAGTGGCTTTAAACAATAGAAACTTAGTAGGCTATAAGTCCTAATTCAGGGTGTCAGCAGGGCCATGTACCCTCTGAAATCACTAGCACAGATCCTTTTTTGTCTCCCTCAGCTTCTGGTAACCTTAGGCATTCCTCAC
>NW_004444332.1:1920-3972 GCF_000243295.1 Trichechus manatus latirostris
AAAATTAAACCTTAAAGTCTTGGAGGAACCATCTTTACAAGAAAGGGAAAATAGATTTCATATATATGACTGACTTCCAATGAATTAGAAGTTCCTGGGTTAGTGATTACTTCAAGAAAGCTAAGACCAATTTTGGCTTCAGAATCCTATCAAAGCTGGAGTCATTCTCGGAAAGGAGATGCCTCTAACTCTTGCCAACACACGCTGAGAATAGCAAGTCCAGGCTGAAGAACAGAAGCACCCAATATCTTCTCTCCCCAAACACCATTTCTAAGGGTCTGAAATAGCAAAGCCATCTACATCCACTTTCCTGTACTCATCCCACACTGTATCTAGATATTTTAGTTACATGAAAGAGATGAGGGTCACATTTTCCTCCCTATAGTCTTTGGAAGTATTTCTTGCAATTCATTCTTGATTGTTTCTAAAGAATAATTAAAAGAAAGATTTAGTTTGTGATATGTGATTTGCATATTTATTCTCTAATTTGAATATTGTCTTAGTCATCTAGTGCTGCTATAACAGAAATACCACAAGTGGATGGCTTTAACAAAGAGAAGTTTATTCGCTCACAGTCCAGTAGGCTACAAGTCCAAATTCAGGGCGTCAGCTCCAGGAGAAGGCTTTCTCTCTCTATCGGCTCTGGAGGAAGGTACTTGTGATGAATCCGTCTTCCCTTGGTCTGGGAACATCTTAGCACAGGAACCTCAGTTTCAAAGGACGCACTCTACTTCCGGATTGACGCAGTGGCTGCAACAATGGGTTCAAACATAACGATAGTGAGGAAGGCATAGGTCTAGGCAGTATTTTGTTCTGTTGTACATAGTGTTGCTATGAGTAGGAACCATCTTGATGGCACCTAACAGCAACAACATATCCAAAATACTATCATTTCAACCTGTAAAGCAATATAAAACTACTAATGAGATATTTTATATTCTTTTGCTCATATTAAGTCTTTTAAATGCAGTCTATGTTGTATTGACAAATGTTTTATCTATTTTTCACAATAGTTTTTTTTTTTAAAATACAAATTTTTACTTTTCACAATTCACCTACAGTTATCAGTTATTACAATTCAGATACTCAATTTTTCATTGGAATTCTGAATATGTATTTAGATTTCATAAAATTTACAAGTGAAAAAGTAGATTCATATACCCATGTCATTCCAAACACATTTATCCTGACAAAGATATAGTCAGTTTTTTGTAAAATACTCTCCAATGATTTTCTGGCACTAAGGGAGTAGAAGGCAAAATCCTCACAATAACCTACCAAAGACTGTGTATAATCCCAGCTATGGTTTCACTCTAATTTCCTCTGCTAACACTCCTTTCACTCACTCACTCTGCTCCAGACACACTGGCCTCTTTGCCAGTCATGTTCCTATCTTAGGATCTTGGTCCTGGCTGTCCATGTGACTGAAAAAGTTTCCCCCTATATATCTGTGTAGAAAATTCCCTGTCTACCTCAGCTACTAGAAGAAGCTTCTGGCTTCCAGCATTAGTTAGCACTGTGGGAATATAGTGGATATTTGGGTCTTCCAAGGTCTAAGGGCAAAGCAAAATTTTAGATAGAGGAAGTTAACTGCATTAAAAAACAAACAACAGAAAACAAAACAGTTGCCATTGAGTTAACTCCATGTACTTGAGAGAGAACTGAGCTCAGAGAATTTTCAATGGCTCTGATCTTTGTGAAGTAGATTGCCAGCTCATTGTTGTTGTTATCCTTAGGTGCCATCCAGCAGATTCTGACTCGTAGCGACCCTTAGTACAACAGAACAAAACACTGCCTAGTCCTAAGCCATTCTCAATATCATTGTTATGCTTGAGCCCATTGTTGCAGGCACTGTGACAATCCATCTCCTAGCGGATTTTCCTATTTTTCCATGACCCTCTACTTTACCAAACATGATGTCCTTCTCCAGGGACTGATCCCTCCTGATAACTTTTCCAAAGTATGTGAGACTAAGTTTTATCACCCTTATTTCTAAGGAGTATCTTAGATGGCTGCTCACAGGCTTTTAAGACCTCAGACGCTACTCACCAA
>NW_004444332.1:4697-6047 GCF_000243295.1 Trichechus manatus latirostris
TTTTCTTCGATGAACTTTATAGTTTTTGGCTTCATATTTAGGTCTTTGATCCAATTTGAATTAGCTTTTGTATATGGCATGATGTATGGGTCCTGTTTCATTTTTTTTCCAGATGGATATCCAGTTTTGAAACCACCATTTGTTAAAAAGACTGTCTTTTCCCCATTGGATGGACTTTGGGCCCTTGTCGAAGATCAGGTGACGGTAGGTGGATGGATTTACATCTGCGTTCCCAATTCTGTTCCATTGGTCAATGTAACTGTCATTGTTCCAGTACCAGGCTGTATTAACTATGATAACTGCATATTAGGTTCTGAGGTCAGGTAGTGTGAGTCCTCCAACTTTATTCTTCTTCTTCAATACTGCTTTACTTATTCAGGGCTTCTTCCCTTTCCATATAAAGTTAATGATTAGTTTTTCCATCTCTTGAAGATTGTTGTTGGTATTTGGATCAGGATTGCATTGTATTTGTAAATTGCTTTGGGTAGAATTGTCATTTTCACAATATTGAGTCTGCCTATTCATGAGCATGGTATGTTTTTCTCCATTTACGTAGATCTCTTTGAGTTTCTTGCAGTAGTGTTTTGTAGTTTTCTTTGTATAGGTCTTTTACATCCCTGGTTAGATTTATTCCTGAGTATTTTATTTTTTGGGGCCTATTATAAATGGCATTCTTTTCCTGATTGCATTTTCATCATTCTCCTTATTGGTGTGTAGGGATCCAACTGATTTTTGAATGTTTATCTTGTATTCTGCTGCTCTGCTGAATCTTTCTATTAGTTCCAGTAGATTTCTCATGGAGTCTTTAGGGTTTTCTGTGTATAGTATCAAATCATCTTCAAACAGGGACAGTTTAACTTCTTCATTAACTATTTGGCTGCCCTTTATTTCATTTTCTTGCCTTATTTCTTTGGCTAGAACTTCCAGCACAATGTTAAATAGGAATGGTGATAAAGGGCATCCTTGTCTGGCTCCTGTTCTCAAGGGGAATGTTTTCAACCTCTCTCCATTAAGAATGATGTTGGCCATTGGTTATGCATAGATTCCCTTTATTATGTTGAGAAATTTCCCTTCTAGACCTATTTTATTGAGAGTTTTTATCGGGAATGGGTGTTGGACTTTGTCGAATGTCTTTTCTGCATCACTTGAGATGATCATGTGATTCTTTTCTTTCCTTTTATTTATGTGGCGCATTATGATGATTGATTTTCTAATGTTGAACCACTCTTGCATACCTAGTATGAATCCTACTTGGTCGTGGTGTAATATTTTTTTGATATGATGCTGAATTCTTTTGGCTAGAATTTTATTCAGAATTTTTGCATCTATATTCATGAGAGATATTGGTCT
>NW_004444332.1:7565-21599 GCF_000243295.1 Trichechus manatus latirostris
TGCTGTGTTAGTTTTGTTTGTGGATTTTTTTTTTTTTTTCATTTCTTTTGTTTTGGTAGGTTTTGTTTTTGCTGAGACTGTATATTTTTCCTCTTTATGAGTATTTTTATTAACTTTGTTTTTGGTTATCTTCAAATTTCCCCTTATCTTTCTAAATTTGAAGCAGTCTATTATTACTTGGTATCGCCTTGCCTTCCTCTCGATTAGAAGGTTCTATGCCGACACCATTTATTTCCTAATTTTTTGTTCTGATGTTGTTGTCATTTACTGATTACCTGCTCTGATTCCCTGTTTTATTTCTTTTGGCTTTGGATAGTCCTTGAGAGTTTATTTCCTAGATTGGTGTCTGGCTGGTATGATCCTGCGTCATATATTCTGCCTGTGAGGTGAAGTTGTTTGTTCTCAGATCAAAGAATTCCCTTTAATAGTTCTTGCAGGTTTGCTTTGGTTTTTACATATTCCCTTAATCTCTGTTTATCTGGAAATGACCTAATTTCGCCATCATATTTGAACGAGAGTTTTACAAAACACATTATTCTTGGCTGGCAATTTTTTTCTTTCAAGATATTATATATGTCATCCCATTGCCTTCTTGCCTGCTTGGTTTCTGCTGATAATCTGAGCTTAGGCTTATTGTTTCTCCTCTGTATATGACTTGTTGTTTTTCATGAGCTGCTCTCAGGATTCTTTGTTTGTCTTTGGTTTTGGCAAGTGTGATTATGATATGCCTTGGTGACTTTCTTTTTGGGTCTATCCTATTTTGGGTTCGTTGAGGTTCTTGGATGGCCAGCTTTTCATCTTTCATGACATTGGGGAAGTTTTTTGTCAGCAGTTCTTCAATGATCCTCTCTGTGTTTTCTGTTTTCTCTCCCTGTTCTGGAACTCCAATCACTCACATATTTTTGCTTTTGATTGTAACCTACATAACTCTCAGGGTCTCTTCATTTTTCTTTGTTCTTTTTTCTGAGTTTCCTCAAACAGAGTTGTATCCAAGTGGTTGTATTCAATTCCACTGATCCTGTCCTCCACTGTTTGAAATATGCTCCTCAGCCCTTCTATGACACCATCAATTTCTGAAATCTTGTTATATATCTTTTGGATTTCTAATTGCTGTTTTTGAAGAGTTTCTAATTGTGAATTTATTTTGACATTTTGTTTGTGTATTATTTTCCTGAATTATTCTAAATTTTTGTTTGCGCTTTCCATGAGTTTGTCTATTTTTTACTCATTTTTGTCTGCTTTTTGCTTCAACTCTTGGATAATTCTGAGGATTAGAGACTTGAATTCTCTATCAGGTAGTCCTAGTGTCTTTGCTTCCACTGGAAAGTCAGCTGGTGTTTTATTTTGGATGCCTACTGGAACCATGCTGTTCTGTTTTTGTAAATTTTTTGATATTGTCTGCTGTCTTTGGGGCATTCAGTATTTTTCTCGTTTATTGATTGGAGATTTGTTTGTTTCATCCTTTTTTTTGTTTAATTTGGCCATATCTGAGCAGGCAGGCTGTGTGTTCTTTGTTTTTTGCTTTTCTGTGGGCAAGATACTTTTTGCCTCCTTCTCCAGTTGGCAGGCTCGGTTGCTCAGATATGGTACAGCAGGTCATGTCTAGCTGAAGAGGTGTTACCACGATGGTTTGTTTGTGTCACTTACTATAGCCACCAGGGCGGGTCGGTAATCAGTGCAGGGCAGGTTCTGGTAGGTCGTGCCTGTGCTGCTTGGTGTTGTGATGTTAAGTGCACGGTGCAGATAGGCAGGATGGAGGGGGGAGATTGTGATGTGTGGAGCTAAGATGGATATGGGAGAGAGGAGAGAGGAACAGGAGCCCAAACATACAAACAACCAAAAAAGAGTGCTAGGGGAGCTTGCTGTTGGATTTAATAGATGAGAGACTATGAAGTGGAGAAAAACAAAAAGGGGAAGAAGAAAGAAAAGGAAAAAAAAAAGAATGAATAAAAGAAAATCAGAAAGGAAAAAGAACAGCAAAGCTCCCAGGGATCCCACTGGTACAGCTATGAGGTCTGGGGAAGTTTTATCTGGTGTTGTAGTACAGCCTGGCTAGAAGGTGTAGAGGTATTCAGCAAACAGAAATAGAAGGAAGGTATAGAGGTACAAGAACCTGAGTAATGAAGAAAGACAAAAAGGGAACAAAAGGGGAAAAGAAAACAAAACAAATAAAAACAAACAAACAAGAAAAGCCCCCCAAAAAACCAGACAAAAAAAAAAAAAACATGAAAAAATGTCCTCAGGGATCCCTGTGCACTTCTGCACAAGCCGAGGGGGTAGGCTCCAAGCTGTGCAGCACCGCCCAGCCAGAACAGGCTCCCAACTCAAGAAAAGGAAAAGAAAACTAACAAACAACCCAAAATGAACAAACAAAAGCCCCAAGATCCCACCAGCTTGGCAGCCCACACAGGGAAGCAGCTCCATACTGGAATGGAGCTCCACAGCCCTTCAGGAAGAAGGGAAGATGGGTCATGGAGCCAGGTATTTGAGTGAAAGGAGGGGGACGTGGTGAGAGGTAAGGAAGAAATCAAAAGAAGTGGAGAAAAAGCAACAAATGGCACTCAGAGAGCCAGCGAGTGTGGGCGGTGGAATCCAAGAAGCTGGTGCTTCCGGGACAAGAGACTGTGGCCACCGGAAGCAGAGGAGGCCGAGTGGCTGTGAAGAAGGGTGGGGGGTGGGGAAGTGCACCTCGAAAATTACTGGAGCTACGCTTCCCCTCAGGAAGAAGCAAAGATGGTGCACAGAGCCAGGTATTTGAGCTAAAGGAGGGAGAGGCGTTGAAAGGTAAGGAAGAAATCAGAAGAAGCATAAAAAAACACCACCAGCAGCCAACAAATG
Organism: Trichechus manatus latirostris; assembly: GCF_000243295.1. Classification (NCBI taxonomy): domain Eukaryota; kingdom Metazoa; phylum Chordata; class Mammalia; order Sirenia; family Trichechidae; genus Trichechus; species Trichechus manatus. Next base: position 10,404 of record NW_004444332.1, read on the forward strand.
GCACTCAGAGAGCTGGTCAGAGTGGGTGGGTAGAATCCAAGCAGCCAGTGATTCCTGGACAAGAGATTGTGGCCGTGGGAAGCAGAGGAGGCTGAGAGGGGGTGAAGAAGGGTCGGGGTGGGAAAGTGTGTATCACAAATTTCCAGTTGTTCTATCTCCCGCTGGAAGCTCTGTGAAGCTGCTTTCTCATAACCACTATGGCTGGTCTCTGATAGTAGTCCAAGATGGTGGATCTTCGCTGCATTAGCTGATGGGGACCTCTGCATGAATCTCTCCTTGCTCTCTGTTCTCTGTCAGTTTTATCACTCCATTGGTGCTTGACTGAGTTCTTTATCTCTCTTTTGATGTTTTAGGGTTTCAGGATTGCTGTTTTATCTGTTTGGCTTAGTTTTTCAGATCTTTGGTGTGGAGGGACGGTGTGATGCTTCTGCCTAGAGTGCCATTTTTTCACTGTGATTTAGGTGTGAGTTTAGTGCTGTCATTTTTTTATATATATTTTTTTGTGGTGTTGATAGATTCTTTTTTCCACTAATTTTCTGTGCTGAGTCATTTTTCTTTCTATATTCTCTTTCCATCTTTCCATTTTTTTGTTTTTGCATTTGCTGAGTCTTTATGCTTTTCTTCTTTTTTATTTTTATGTGTAGATTTGTTAGTTTTCTTTGTGGTTACCTTAAAATTTACCTCTAATTTTCTAAGTTTAAAAACAATCTTTTATTTCTTTATATCTTCTTAATTTCCTCTCCATATGAAAGTTCTATGACTCTACTATTTATTCCCTTTTTTTTTATTTTAATGTTGTCATCCTATTGATGTTTCTGTTTCCCTATTTTCAGTGATTTAGCTTTAACTTATTTTTGTGACTTCCATATCAGGGTTGATATCTGATTGTTCTGTCCTGTGTTCCTGTCTCGAATCATTATTTGATATTGATTCTCTAATCAGAGAACTCTCTTTAGTATTTCTTGTAATTTTGGTTTGGTTTTACAAATTTCCTTAACTTCTGTTTATCTGGAAATATGCTAATTTCACCTTCATAAATGAGAGACTGTTTTGCTGGGTAAATAATTCCTGGCCGGCAATTTTTTTTCCTTCAGTGCTTCATATGTGTCATCCCATTGCATTCTTGCCTACTTGGTTTCTGTTGAGTAGTCAGAGCTTAGTCTTACTGGCTTTCCTTTGTAGGTGAGTTTTCTTTTATCCCTATATTCTCTTAAAATTCTCTCTTTATCTTTGGTTTTGGCAAGTTTGATTATAATGTGTCTTGGTGACTTCCTTTTGGGATCTACCCTGTGTGGGGTTCGATGAGAATCTTGGATAGACATCTCCTTGTCTTTTATGATATCAGTGCAGTTTTCTGCCATCAAATTTTCAAAAATTCTGTCTGTATTTTGTTATCCCCCCTATTCTGGGACTCCAATCACGCATAGGGTATTCCTCTTGATAGAGTCTCACATAATTCTTACAGTTTCTTAATTTAAAAAATTCTTTTCTCAGATAAATTGGTATCAGGTGCTTTATCTTTAATGTCACTAATTCTGAACTCCATTGCCTCAATTCTGCCCCTATGACTTTCAATTGAGTTGCTTAATTTTGAAATTTTATTGTTAATTTTGAGTTTCTATTCGCTGTCTCACATGGATTCTAGCATCCTGTTAAATTTGTCATTTTGCTCTTGAATAGCTTTCCTAAATTCCTCTATTGTTTCCTCTATTCCTTGTCTTGGTCTGAGTTTTGCCTGATCTCCTTCCTGATATCTTGAAGAACTCTGTATGTTAATTTTTTGAATTCTACCTCTAGTAATTCCAAGACATTCTCTTCGTCCGGGAGATTTCCTAGTTCTTTCTTTTGGGTGTTTGCTTGAGCAGTCATGGTCTGCCCTTTTATGTGATTTGATCTTGACTGTCGTCTCTGAACCATCGATGTTATTCTATTTATTTATTGTATGTTTGCTTACTCTGTCCTAGCTTCTTGTTTTGTTTTGCTTTGATATGCTCAGATAGGCTGGGCGTGTGAACTCTTTGGTAACTGGTGTCTCTGAAGCTCTCATGGCCTGTCACCAGGTGGTTAGAGTTAGTACTAGGTATGTTAGCCCAGGAGTTTGCTTACTTTTTTTGTGTGGATTCAGCCCAGGTATCCAAGTCGTTGATCGCTGAGCGTGTGGTACAGCCTCTCACCTACTGTCCTAGATGGGCAGGGCTATGTAGGGGTGATTGGAGCAGGCACAGGTATCCAGCTGCAGTAGGAGGTCATGTGCTGAGTAAGATAGAGGGCTGACGATTGCCCCTGAATGTCTAGGTGGAAGGCATGTCCCTGTCCCTGAGAGCATGTAGATGGATGGGTTTTGCAGCCAGACATTGAGCACCTAGTGTTGTTGGCTGTAAGGACTAGGAGGCATCTCTTATTCTCAGACTTTTTTTGCTAGTTTTAGTGGGTGATGCTGCCAATCCTCAGGCCCCTGATGTGTGTGGGTGAGGACCCTGCTTAATGGGCAGGGCAGTGTCAAATGTCATGAATCTTCCACTCCTCTGTAATTGTTACAGTTGAAAATAGACTTCAGGTATCTATGCTAATGAGAGCCTATGCTGTTGAATGGGCCCACACAAGTCTAGGCCGGGGTTAAAAGCATTCAAAGTCTGTGGATCCCTTCTGCCTGTGCCCAGGGAAAGGGGCAGTGCCTGCACTGAGTTCTTTGCTTAGGGGACATGGAGATTTTTTAAAGCCACCAGCCTGGTTTGGACTGATTAGCCCTGAGGTCTCAGCTTAGAGGAGGTGGTGGTTTCCTTTTTTGTTTCTTTGTTTGTTTATTTGTTCAATTTCCTAAGCTGGCAGATTGACTTGGGCACAAGTCTTTCCACTTCTGACCCAGGGGCCTTGGCAACCTGTGAACACTGCCAGATAGGCACTGAAGCAGAGTGAGAAAGGGGCGGATGATGGGAAGGGAGACACTTCCCAGAGGTGGAAGTGTTATTTTGACCCAACATGGTACATTAGATGCTTGCACTTAACTATCTCAGATCCAGAGCAGCTTCCATCTGGCTCCAGAGGCTTGTTCAGGCTCTCCTCCACTCATTTTCTCCCAGTGTGGTAAAAACGCATCCTCAGTGCTACTGCTTGCCTCAGCCCTCATCTGCCAAATGGTCCAGCCTGCAGGATGCCGGCTAGGTCAGGCCTAGAACTTTTTCACTACTTCGCAACTGTCTGTCTCTCCCCCTGCCGCTCAGTCTGATTCTTCAACTTTGTCTGTGATGTTCAGGGCTTCTAGATTGGCATCTATAATCGATTCACTTGTTTTTTGGGTCTTTGTTGTAAGAGGGACCATAGGAGGCATCTATTCTGTCATCTTGGCCCCACTGCCTGTATTAGTATTATTATGGAAATGATTTTAATCAATTTAAGACTTCACAAGTAGTTGTGTAGGATTCTTCTATCAAACCCCAGCCTCACTCCTAGTCAACATTTTGTGCACTTTGCATAAAGGTATCTGTTTTCTCACTCACTAGTGTTCATCTGAAGCTCCAAAACTAACAACACATTAGAGGCTGCTGTATATAAACGACAGTGTGAGAGCTACTAGTGGACTGGAACCCGGGAAGACCATGTGGTGAATGCAGTTGATGCTGATCTTGGTATTTTCTTCTTCATAGATTTTGCTCCTCTCAACTCTGGAATACTTATATCTCCCACAACACAGCTGTTCTTGATATCCCTTCCCATTTTCCTTCCCAGTTCAATGCCGTCAAGCTACTTTCACACTATTTTGGCAAATAGGCAAAGACACTCCAAGATTGGATGGAGAGTGTATATTACTGATAGAATTGGGAATGATCCTTTCTAAACATTTCATCACTTCCTGACAGTTGATAGTTTATGTGTAACTAAGACACACACAATTATCAGACACTCCTGTATCATTTTGTCCACAATGCCACCTTCCTGAAAGTTGTTGTTGTTTTTTTTTTTTTTTTTTGCATATCAAATTCTACCTTTCTTGCAAGGTCCACTGGGAACCATATTATCTACTTTCTGAAATATTTCCCAACACCTTGTATCACCCTGGGATTTTCCCTCCCTGAATCCTTATAATGAATTAAGCAGATACTACAAATTTTGACACTTGATTATACACTCTCATGCATTTTCTGAAGTCATGTAAGTAGCATTTATCCCCTTGACTAAGACATAAACTTCTTGAGAGCAAAAACTAGTCTCATTGTTTGTTCTTCCCCGTGCTTCTTGTCCCCTTCCCAACCAATAATAACATTCAGCAGGGTATTGACACATCATAATGATAATGCTTGTTGACACAGTTAACATTCAATTCACAGATAAGGTCTTATAGTTTCTTCATGATTTTCAGATGGTCTCTGGTTTGTGTTCTAATGATGACCTCACCTTAGAGCACTAGACTAATCACTTTCCTGCATGGATTCTAGTTTCTATTTCATAAGCCTGAACATTTATTATTTACAGCTCCGTAATATCCACAGAGAAGAGAGGCTGGAAGAGACATGGGCAGAGAGGAACCAAATGAAATTTCTCCAGCGAGCTAAGCTCAGCCTATTGAGTTGCATTTGGAGCATTTAGTAGTGAGATTCTTTCCCTGGCAATCTTTTGAGACCTTGTAAGGCAGTGTGGACAGCCAGTGAGACAAAATGATATGCACACCAGCAACTTAGACATGCCCTGATTCAATAGCCAGAAATAGATCAACAGTTACAACATTATCAGAGGGAGTTTTGAATGAGAATTGCCTTCTGGGACACTGACATTCATCTTGCATTTCCTCAGTGATTGATGACTCTATGGAGACAGAACTATTGCAATATGAATATGAATATAAGTGCTAATATAATACTCCTTGCTATTAATTAAGAAACACTGATATCTAGGATTAGAGAATAGGAGTAATTAATGTATACTGAGTCTAATGTGATTTTTTTTCAGATGGATACCCAGATATGCCACCATCATTCTTTAAACAGGCTCTTTTCCCCAATTAATGGACTTTGGGCCTTTGTCAAACATCAGCTGCTCATAAGTGGATGAATTTATGTCTGGATTCTCAATTCTGTTCCATTGGTCTATGTATTTGTTGTTGGAACAGGACCAGCCTGTTTTAACAACTGTGACTGTATAATAAGTTCTATAATAAGGTAGTGTGAGACCTTTCACTTTGTTCTTCAGTATTGCTTTAGTTATCTGCGGGGGCTGAAGTTGGTGATTTGTTTCTCCATCTCATTAAAAAATACCATTAGAGACTTCCGGGCAGCATGGTACTATAGACAGCAGTACCACACCTTCTCTCCACAGAAAAGATCTGAAAAACTAAGTCAAACAGAGACACACAGAAATCCTGAAACCCTAAGCATCAAATGAAGAGATAAAGAACTCAGCCAAGCACCGAATGGAATAAGAAAATGACCTATAACAGAGAGTGAGGAGAGATACATACAGATGTCCTCTATCAGCTAACGCAGCACAGTTCCATCATCTTGGACTCCTATCGGAGATTGATGAACAGGGGGCACAAAAAATCACCTTCACAGAGTTTCCAGCAGGAGACAGAACTACTAGTAACCAGCGTTATATGCTTTCCGACCCACCAGCCTTCTTCACCCCTACTAGGCCTTCTCTGCTTCCTCCAGCCAGTCTTTTGAGTGGGAAGCACCGGCTTTGCTCCAGAGCCCCCTGGATTCCACCTGTCTGCACTAGCTGCTCCCTGAGTGGCATTTGTTGGCTGCTGCTGTTGCTTTTTTCTGCTACTTTAGATTTCTTCCTTACCTCTCACCACACACCCTACTTTCTCTGAAATACCTGGCTCCGTGTGCTGTCTTTGCTTCTTCTTGAAAGGCTGTGGGGCACGGCTCGACTGAGGGACTGCTTTCCTACCTATGTCACTGCACTGCTGGAACACCTGGGGCTTTTTTTGATTGTTTGTTTGTTCTCCTTTTATTTGTTTGTTTTCTTTTTCTTTTCTCAGATAGTGAGGCTCTGGCCAGGCAGAGCTGCATGGCTTGGGAGCTACTCCCTTATTCTGCACAGATGCATAGTGATCTCCCAGGGGACATTTCATTTTTTTTTTTTTTTATTTTTGTGTGTGTGTGTTTCTGTTTCTTTGTTTTGTTTTCTTCTCTTTCTTTTGCCCTTTCTTTATTTCCAGTTTCTGAACACTCTATACTTACTTTCTCTTCCTGTCTCCTGAATACTCAGTGTTGTGTGACAGCTCTACTGCTTCTACCCAGGCTGTACTTCCCAACCTGGGAGCAACTTCGCCACTCCTAACAGCCAATCCAGTGGGATAATTGGGGGCATTTTTCCTCTATATATTTATTCTTTTTTTTTGTTTGTTTTATACATTTTCTTTTCATTTTTCTCTTTCTCAGTCTCTCGTCTCTCCTCTCCAACAGCAAGCTCCCTTAGCACTCTTTTTTTTGTTGTTGTTTGTATGTTTTTGGATCCTGCTCCTCTCTCCTCCCTCACTTGTTTCTCATACCCATCTTAGCTCCACACATCACAACATCCTCCCTCCTTCCTGTCTATTTGCACTATGCGCTGAACATCACAACCCCAAACAGCACAGGCACAGCTTACTAGAACACGCCCTGCACTGATTCCCAGCCTGCCCTGTTATCACAAACAACCCATCCCAGCAACTCCCCTTCAGCTGGACCTGCACTGCTGTACCATACCTGAGTGACTGACCCCACCCATTGGAGAAGGTGGTGAAAAGTATCATGTCCACAGATGAGCAAACAACAAAGAACGCACAGCTGACGTGCTGAGACATAAACAAATAAAACAAAAAAAGCAGGAGAAAACAAACAGTAAAAGAGGAAAATAACTACTGAATGCCCAGAATACAGCAGACAATATCAAAACATATACAAAAACAGGACAGGATGGTTCCAGTAGGCATCCACAATAAAACACCAGATGACTTTCCAGTAGAAGAAAAGGCACTAGAACTACCTGATAGGGAAGACAAATCTCTAATACTCAGAATTATCTAAGATTTGAAGCAAAAACCAGACAAAAATGAGAAAAAAATAGACAAATTCATGGAAAAGGCAGAAAACTTCATGGAAAAAAGGGAATAATTCAAGAAAATAATACAGGAAGAAAAAGCTACAATAAATTCACAACTAGAAATCATACAAAAACATTAATTAGAACTCTAAAAATGAATAACAATATTTCAGAATTGGGCAGTGTCATAGAAGGGCTGAGGAGCAAGTTTGAAACGATGGAAGATAGGATAAGTAAAATTGAAAACAAATACTTGGATACAACCCTGTTTGAGGAAAAATCAGATAAAGAACAAAGAAACATGAAGAGACCCTGAGAATTATGTGGGATAAAATCAAAAGCAAAAATCTTCGAGGGATCAGAGTTCCAAAACAAGGCAAGAAAACAGAAAATGATTAGTTTTTCCATCTCTTTGAAGAATGTTGTTGGTATTTGATTCAGGATTGCATTGTATTTGGAAATTGCTTTGGGTAGAATTGACATTTTCACAATGTTGAGTCTGCCTATCCTTGAGCATGGTATGTTTTTCCATTTATGTAGATCCTTTTGGGTTTCATGCAGTAGTGTTTTGTAGTTTTCTTTGTATAGGTCTTTTACAACCCTGGTTAGATTTATTCCTAAGTATTTTATCTTTTGAGGGGCTATTGAAAATGGTATTGTTTTCCTGATTTCCTTCTCATCGTTCTCCTTACTGGTGTATAGGAATCCAACTGATTTGTGAATGTTTATCTTGTATCCTGCTACTCTGCTGAATCTTTCTATTAGTTTCAGTAGATTTCTCGTGGAGTCTTTAGGGTTTTCTACGTATAGTATCATATCATCTGCAAACAGGGACAGTTTGATTCTTCATTACCAATTTGGATTTACTTCATTTCCTTTTCTTGCCTTATTGCTCTAGCTAGAAATTCCAGCACAATGTGAAATACAAGTGGTGATAAAGGGCATCCTTGTCTTGTTGCTGTTTTCAAGGGGAATGTTCTCAGACTCTCTCAATTAGGAATGTTACAGGCCATTGATTTTGCATAGATGCCCTTCATTATGTTGAGAAATTTCCCTTCTATGACTATTTTATTGAGAATTTTTATCAGGAATAGGTGTTAGACTTTGGCGAATGCCTTTTTCTGTGTCAATTGAGATGATCATATGGTTCTTTTCTTTCTTTTTATTTATGTGGTGGATTAGGATGATTGATTTTCTAATGTTGAACCATCCTTGCATACCTGGTATGAATCCTACTTGGTCGTGGTGTATTATTTTTTTGATATGATGCTGAATTCTATTGGCTAGAATTTTGTTGAAAATTTTTGCATCTATATTCAGGAGAGATATTGGTCTGTAATTTTCTTTTTTTTGTGGCATCTTTGTCTGGTTTTGGTATTGGGGTTATGATGGCTTCATAGAATGAAGTCAGAAGTGTCACTTGCTTTTCTATGTCCTGAAATAGTTTGAATAGTACTGGTATAAACTTTTCTCTGAATGTGTAGTCGCCACCTGACCAGGGCTTTTTTTGTGAGGAGTGTTGAACCATTTGGCACATAAAGACTGAGGCAAGCAGTAGCACTGAGGATGCGTTTTTACCACACTGGAAGAAACCGAGTGAAGGAGAGCCTGCACAAGCCTCTGGACCCAGAGAGAAACCACTCTGGATCTGAGAAAGTTAAGTGCAAGAATCTAATGTACCATGTTGGATCAAAATAACACTTCTTCCTCTGGAAGGTGCCTCTCTTCCCATCATCCCCCCTTTCCCCACTCTGCTTCAGTACCTATCTGGCAGTGTTCAGTGGTTGCCAAGCCCCCTGGGCCAGAAGTGGGAACCCTCGCACCCAAGCCAATCTGCCGGCTTAGGGAATTGAACAAATAAACACACGAACAAACAAAAAAGGAAACCAATAGCTCCCGTAAGCTGAGACCTTAGGGTTAATCAGTCCAAACCAGGCTCATGGCTTTAAATCCACTTTCACAAGTTTCCATTTCAAAACCTTTCCATTCCATGACCCCGTGCATCAAAAGAGCTAAAATGTTGAGCTTTATATTCAAATTTAATTTGATATTTCTTGTGCCTGAGAGTTATTAAAATCATTAAAATTTACTATGTCTCACTCTTCAGTCTATACAAGACTCATTTCCATTATTTTCTATTTGCTTACAATTGTTACTATGAAATAAGTCAGGTTTTGGTGGTGGTGGTGGTGTTAGGTGCTGTTGAGTTGGTTCCGACTCATAGCTACCCTATGTACAACAGAATGCCCTGTCCTGCACCATCCTCACAATCATTGTTATGCTTGAGTCCATTGTTGCAACCATTGTGTCAATCCATCTTGTTTAAGGTGTTCCTCTTTTTCACTGACCCTCTCCTTTACCAAGCATGATGTCCTTCTCTAGGGACTGATCTCTCCTGATAACATGCCCAAAGTATATGAGACGTAGTCTTGTCATCCTTGCTTCTAAGGAGCATTCTTGTGCTTCTTCCAATACAGATTTGTTAGTTCTTTTGGCAGGTTTTGGGGTACTCATACTTAATGAGAGAGATGTTTAAAAATTTTGAAATAAAAGATTGTAATGAAATAATTGAATTCTGGCATACAGTGCATCCATTTTTCTATTATTTTGAGAGTGCTTCTAAGAACATTTACAATAAAAGACGAGTAAGTGAGATATTAAGATAATTCAGTAGCTGACATATTTTATCAATTAGTTGACCCTCAGACTGGAGGCTTATATGTATTATTTTAAGTTTAAAAGAAACACCCACACTGGGTGTATATTTCTTTACAACTAATTTATGACACCTAGACAACTAGCGGAGTCCTGGTGGTGCAGTGTTTAAGAGCTTGGCTGCTAACCAAAAGATTGGTAGTTCAAATCCACCAGCCACTCCTTGGAAACCCTATGGGGCAGTTCTACTCTGTCCTATAGGGTCACAATAAGGTCACCATTAGTCAGAATCGACAAGACAGCAATGGATTCGGTTTTGGTTTAGTCATCTAGTGAATGCCTACTTCAGCTTTTCTTTCTTTCTCCATATCTTTACCTCCTCTTTCTTTCTTCATTTTCTTACCTCAATAGTTTTGATAATATTATTATTCTGAACACTGGATTCAAAAAAATCAGACCCTCTAGAAAAAAAGGCTTTTCCCATTTTTGAGGGCATTTTAAGAGGTTTACATAACCTGTGTGAAAGACAACAGGAAAATACAAGTGAAGTTCCATTTCACTTTAACTTCAAACCCCAAATGTAGAAAACAGGCCAAAATGAATGATATGTTTCTTCATGACATTTATACACTGAAAACAGAACTCAGTTATGGTACCTACATTTAAGTTTTCAAAATGTATCAATGAAAATAATTCCATCCAGCATTTGTGAAACACTATTGTTATTAAAATGCTTTCATTTAAATCAACCTATTGGACAACAAAAATCCGAGACTTTTCTCAACAATGAAAATTTAACATGCAGAAAATTCATAAATCCTGAGACTATTCTCAAGCTCTGAAAAATTAAGATACAAAAAACTCATTTTTGTAAGGAATATGTTTCTATAAGGTATAATCAATAGAGGTGAAAATGATATTTGATGCTTTTCCCAATCATATTGACCAACAATATACATATACTGATGCCATTTCTACACCACTATACACAAACATACACAAACACAGAGTATGTTAGCGGGTCACTAACCCTGAAATAATGATGTAGAGGAAGACTTAGATTATAGGGAAGAATTGCAAAGATTATCCATTTTGCCTCTGACACGTTATTTAGTCTAAACAAGTCATATGTATCAGTCCCGCTAGCCCATTACATCCTGGACCTAGCCCTTTGACCCCTTCTTTGCCTGCCTCAGAACCTTTGCCTTCATAGCACTGCCCTCCATCATATCACTAATCGCAAGTGTCACAGCGGCGACGGTAGTTGGGACAGCGAAGACAGTAACCAACTGCATAACTCTTACAGAGAAGTGGGGCCAGGAGGGTCACTCTGAGGAGTCGACCCGGCTTCAGTCCCAGGAGTTTATTTTATAGTCAGTACAGCAAGCAGTAAAGCAATTAACAAAACAATGGGCTTTGGGTGTGGGCAAGGGAGAAGGAATTCAGGTAAACAAGCCAATCAGTAAAGGGACAATAGGTTTGGGAAAACACATCCTGACAAGTCTCAACATGTTG
>NW_004444332.1:22603-23604 GCF_000243295.1 Trichechus manatus latirostris
CTTACTGATTAAGAAAATACAGGTAATTACTGATTATCAAAATAATAGCATAGGAAGGGTCTTCTTAAGAGGAGATCTTTATCTTTCCCATCTCCTGTTTAGGTAACTGGTAGCGAATGGTCCAGGTGTAGAAGGCGGACTTCTGTTGGTGATGGGAGATCTTCAGGGAGTAGAGACATCAGATGACTACTATAAAGAGGCACAAAACTATTAAACATCCAGTAGCAAAATGGATCCAGACACGGAGATTGAGTCCAGAGAACCAATGTGTGGGATTGAGCCAGTAGGCAAAATCATTAAGTGTATTAAGTGTAGCTTTATTAGATTCTGATTGTAATCTAAAGAGCTGTTCCTGTAATTGAAATTGTAATTTTTGAACATCACTTTTCAATGGAGAAGCGAAGCTAGCCAAAAGATTATTTTTAACATCCTTCCAGGACTCATTATATGGAAGGGCTGTAACACGGAAGTGAGTGTATTCAGCATCACAGGTTAATTGAGAATGTTCCCATAGGGCTTCTTGCCGTTCTCCATGCCAAAGGACAGGCTTCTAAAGCACCCAGGAGTTTAAGAATTTCTTGATCAATGTATGTTATAGCCTGCATTTCAGAAGTAACATTTTGCATATAAGTATTAAGCTGATGAGCTGTTTGAATAGACTAAGAGCCACGGGGGCACAAGCAGCCATAGAGGCAATAGCAGTGGCTGTAATAATAGAAGCGATAAGAATTCCCAAAAATCTTTTAGTTCGCATTTTCTGTAATGCGTTAACAACCTGAGCAGGAGGGGAACTATGTTGCCAGGGGCGTGTAAGGTTTACAGGTAGCCAAAGGTGGCTTCTTTGGTGGAGAACAAATACAGAACTGATATTAAGAGTAGAGACATTTTGTCTAGATAAACATGGTGTAATCCATGTAGAGCCACGGGATAAAGTTAATTGAAAAGAGGTATTTATTTTAATAATATCTGGAGGGTTAGAGGTTATAGCAAAAATGTATGGT
>NW_004444332.1:25143-26645 GCF_000243295.1 Trichechus manatus latirostris
TGGGCAAAGTGTCGACAAGCATGAGTAGAACGCTCTCCAGAGAGCAGTGGCATAAAGAAATCCAGAATATGTGTCTATAGACACATGGAGATATTTAAGCTTTCTGAAGGCAGGGTAATGTGTTATGTCCATTTGCCATAACTGATTGGCTTTTAGACCACGCTGGTTAACACCAGCAGCAAAAGATGTGGGAGAAAAACTTTGACAGTCAAGACAAGTGCAGACAATTTGTTGTGCCTCAGTAAGAGAGATGGAAAACCGTTTTTGAAGTCCTCGTGCATTTAGATGGAAAAAATTATGAGAAGTTGGTGCATCAGAAAAAGCAGAGCTAACAAGTAAATCGGCACGAGAATTTCCTTCAGAAAGAGGCCCGGGCAGAGGTGTATGAGAACACACATGTACCTCAAAAAAAAAAAAAAAGGAAAATTGCGATTATTAAGTAAGGTTTGGAGTTTTTTAAATCAGGTAAACAATTCATAGTCAGAGCTGGATCCAAGAGTGACATCACTAATGTGTTGAATGCTGTGGACTACATAAGCAGAATCAGCAAGTAGATTAAAAGGCATGGACTTAAATATTTCAAAAGCAGCGACAGCTGCTGATAGTTCAGCACGCTGTGTGGTGGATGCCTTTTGTGTGATAAAATGTTGCCACCTACCGTCTGTTTGCCAGGTGACCGCTCCCTTACCAGTTTTTCCTGATCCGTCTATGAAGGCGGTAGGAATATTAGGGAGGGGTGTGGGACAGAATGTGGTTGAAGCTTGTAGCGGAAGTAACTGTAATGTGGACAGTGGTTTTGAGGTGGGATAAGAATAAATTATCTGTCCAGTAAAGTCAGTTAATGCAATTTGAAGTTCTTCAGATTGAGGACAGCATGATCAAAAGCTGTTTTTGTTACTCCAAAGTACAAAAAATGAGGGTCAGAGCCCAAAAGTTGTTGAGCACGAGTACACCCCTGTATTAGCAAGCCAATGCGTTTAGAGAAACACGTAAACAACTGTTGTGGAGGGCGATAAGGAAGCAAAAGCCACTCAGGTGCTCCAAAATCAGGAGTAAACTGACAGAGCACAGCTGTGAGACTATGAGGGGTGTTTAATAGGAAAAGATAAACAGGCTGGTTCAGTTGTAAAGGAGTTAAAAACTTCTCTTTAATGGCCTGATTAACAAGTGTTAACTCATGGCGTGCCTGAGGGGATAATGTCCTTACAGAGGTCAAGGCAGAGTCACCTTTAAAGGTTTCAAATAAATTGGCTAGCTGAGAAGTTGTTATTCCAAGTGAAGGTCGCAGCCAATTGATATGACCAAGAATCATTTGGAGGTCATTCAAAGTCAAAGTCTTCGGAATTATAATCTCTGGTGTTTTTGGACGAACACTTTGAGTGTCTAGCCTATAACCCACATATTGCCATGGAGTAAAGGATTGAACCTCATCTGGAGCTATTTGCAAATTGAAACTCTGTAAAGCATGTTGAACAGATACAGAAAGTGAATTAAGTTGTTCT
>NW_004444332.1:30279-31854 GCF_000243295.1 Trichechus manatus latirostris
AAGGGAGAAGGAATTCAGGTAAACAAGCCAATCAGTAAAGGGACAATAGGTTTGGGAAAACACATCTTGACAAGTCTCAACATGTTGGGGACAAGTCTCAACATGCTGTGCAGCATAGAGGTCTGTGGGGGCTGCAGTTGTCAATAGTGCAGCCATGTTTAAATGGCATATATCCCCACACCAAGTAGTCGTTGTTTACTAGTAGTTTGTTGCTTTTGAACCTTGGCCTCTCTGCATGGCCTTTAGCATGGCATGTAGCTCTGTGGGAATTATTCCCCCAGCTCCAGCCTTGGGAAAGGAGCCCAGTCTCTGAGACTATCTGTTCTGTTGGTGATGGCTGGGTAAAAGGTGCCTAGCAGCATGGGTAATTGTAAAGGAAAAGAAAGACCTACGTGTCAAAAACCTAGCAAACTTGCAATGAGGTCTGAAAATGCCTCGTCATGGACAGAAGATTAACCAAAGCACAGTGACACCATTTATGTGAAAGAAATTTAGGATCCAAGGAAGAAAGAATAAGAGGAGGTCACTACCTGTTGTGGATTCTGTGCATCCCGATTCAATACAAATATATTTAATTTAAGAAATAAAGGGAGACTTAGAGTTCTCCATGAGTAAAGAGAAAGGGGAAGACAACATATATAACATGTCACTAATCTTGCAAAAGGAGTCTGGGTGGTACATGGATGAGCTCCATACTGCTAATTGAAAAGTCAGTACTTCTAACACACTAGCCGCTCTCTGCAAGAGAAAAGGCCTGGCAATTTGCTCACTTTAAGATTACAGCCTAGGAAAGCCATTAGGGTAGTTCTACTCTGTCCTTTACAGTCACCATGAGTCGGAAATCACTTGAGCGCACAAAGTAACAATGTCCCAAATCAGGGAAATCTGGAAAAGGAGTGGGTGTTCCCTTTGCAGATGAAGCATGAGGGAGGAGAGGTTATGCATCTTGAGATGATACCTCTCCAAGTAGCAAAAAATCCATAAATATAATGTGTTACGCTGAGAAGTCTACCCTTTGGGGGACACTGACCAAGAACAGAAGATTAGTTTGTCAAGTCTGGGCTCCCTTCATCAGAAACCCTCCCCAGTGTACATACAGAATTGAGCCAAAGTTAAGACATAATGTTGGGAAAAAAATAATAACTCTCACCCTCTGTTAGACAAGCCAAACACCAGTACACAAATTATCAGTGACAAGGAGTTCTGGCAAAATGGTGCTCTAGGCAGAAGCACCACGCCGTCCTTCCACAGCAAAGATCCGAAAAACTAAGCCGAACAGAGAATACAACAATCCTGAAACCTTAAAACATCAAACGAAGAGATAAAGAACTCAGCCAAGCACCAAATGGAGTGAGAAAACTGACAGAGAACAGACAGCAAGGAGAGATTCATTAAGAGGTCCCCTACCAGCTAAAACAGTGCAGATCCGCCATCTTGGATTCCTATCGGAGACCAGCAAACGGGGTATGAGAAAGCAGCCTCAAGGAGTGTTCAGCAAGAGAAAAAACAACCGGTAATTTGTGATATACGTTTCCCACCCCCCACCCTTCTTTACACTGACTCGGCCTCCTCTGC
>NW_004444332.1:32700-34019 GCF_000243295.1 Trichechus manatus latirostris
TCTCTCTATATCTTCCTTTTCTCTCTGATCCCTGAATACCAGGTGTTGTATACCTCTATGCCTTCTAGCCAGGCTGTACTGCAACACCTGAGAGCGACTTCCCCAGACCTCATAGCTGCACTGGTGGGATCCCTGGGAATTTTGCAGTTCTTTAAGCTTTCTAATTTTTTTATTTATTCTTTTCTTCTATTCCTCTTCCCCTTTCTGTTTTTCTACATTTCATAGTCTCTCATCTCTCCACTCCAATGGCAAGCTCCCCTAGCATTCTTTTTTGTTTGTTTGTATGTATTTGGCTCCTTTTCCTCTCTCTCCTCTCCCATATCCATCTTAGCTCCATACATAACAATCTCCTCGCTGCATCCTGCCTACCTGCACCGTGCACTTGACATCACACCACCAAGCAGCACAGGCACGGCCTACTGGTACCTGCCCTGCACTGATTACCGACCTGCTCTGGTGGCTGTAGTAAGTGCCACAAACAACCCATCCCAGTAACTAGACATACCCTGCCATACCATATCTGAGTGACTGACCCTGCCAGTTGGAGAAGGAGGCAAAAAGTATTGAGTGCACAGACGAGCAAAGAATAGAGAACATACAGAACGTCTGCTCAGAAGTAGTCAAATATTTTTTTTTTTTTTTTAAAAAGGGGAGGAAACAAACAAATCTACAATCAATGAACGATAAAAATAACTACTGACTGGCTGGAAGACAGCAGACAATATCAAAACAATTCCAAAAACAGGACAAGATGGTTCCAGTGGGCATCCAAAATACAATCCCAGATGACGCTCCTGTGGAAGAAAATACACTAGAACTACCTCATAGGGAATTCAAATCTCTAATAATCTGAATTCTCCAAGAACTGAGGCAAAAAGCTGACAAACATAAGGAAAAAATAGACAAATTCATGGAAAATACAGGCAAAAAATTGGAAGAATTCAGGAAGATGATGCAGGAACAAAATGCCAAAATAAATTCACAATGAGAAATTGTACAAAGACAACGATTAGAAATCCAAAAGCTAAACAACAAGATTTCAGAAATGGATGATGTCATAGATGGGCTGAGAAGCAGATTTGAAATGGTTGAAGACAGGATCTGTGGAATTGAAGACAAACACTTGGATACAACTTTGTTTCAGGAAACCTCAGGAAAAAGAACAAAGAAAAATGAAGAGACCCTGAGAGTTATGTGGGACACAATCCAAAGCAAAAATTTTCTAGTGATTGGAATTCCAGAACAGGGGGAGAAAACAGAAAACACAGAGAGGATCATTGAGGAACTGCTGACAGAAAACTTCCCCAATATCATGAAAG
>NW_004444332.1:39584-77820 GCF_000243295.1 Trichechus manatus latirostris
TACAGGGGAAACTAGCACAACTTGGACAATGAAAGGTCATGGAAGCCCCGTAGACACATCCAAACTCCAAGAAGGACTGAATTGCTGGGCAGAGGGCTGTGGGGACCATGGTCTTGGGGAACATCTAGGTCAACTGGCATAACCCAATTTATAAAGACATTGTTCTACATTCTATCTTGGTGTGTAGTGTCTTTGGTCTTAAAAGCCTGTGAGTGGTCATCTAAGATACTCCACTGGTCTCATCCCTTCGGGAGCAAGGGAGAATGAAGAAAGCAGGATACAAGGAAAAGATTAGTCCAAAGGACTAATGGACCACAACTACCAAGACCTCCACCGAACTGAGTCCATTACAGCTAGATGTTGCCTGGATACCACGACTGACTGCTCTGACCAGGATCACAACAGAGGGTTCTGGACAGAGCTGGAGAAGGATGCAGTATATAATTCTAACTCACAAAAAAAGACCAGATTTACTGGCCTAAAGAGACTGTAGAAACCCCATGAATATGGCCCCAGACACCCTTTTAGCTGAGTGGCGAAGCTATCTCTGAGGTTCACCGTTCAGCCTGGGAGTGAGTGGACAGCCCTGCAAAACCAAATGGGACTAATGAGGTACAGTAGTCCAGGGACAAGGGCCAGAAGGCAGAAGGGGACTCGGAAGCTGGTGATAGGGAAACCAAGGTTGAGTAAGGATATTGTTGATGTGTGGTGAGATTGTTAACCGTTGTTATAGGGCAACATGTGTAATATCTGTTAAATGAGAAACTATTTTGTTCTGTAAGCCTTCAACTTAAGTGAGAATAGCAGCACAATTGGAAGAGCGTAGTCAATGTCACTGACCTGTGCATGTAGAAATTTTTGAATTGGTGTATCTTTGGCTATGTGTATTTTCACCAAAAAAATTGTTGAGAAGTTAGAAGGTGAAAGGTTGTGGGTTTGTTAGCCAATGTCATAAAACAATATGTGTACTACTGTTTCATGAGAAACTATTTGTTCCGTAAGCCTTCACCTGAAGTACAATAAAAAAAAAAAAAATTTTGTTGCATGTGATATTAATGATGTAGTTTGATAATTTCCTCATTAAGTTGCATTTCTTTTCTTTGGAATGGATACAAATATGGATCGCTTCCAGTCGGTTTTCCACATAATTTTCTTCCAAATTTCTGAGCGTAGATGCGTGAGCACTTCCAGTCGTGCATCCCTTTGTGGAAATATATCAATTGGTATTCCGTCAATTCCTGGAGACTTGTTTTTTGCCAATGTCTTCCGTGCAGTTTGGACCTCTTCCTTCAGTACCGTCCGTTCTTGGTCTTGTGTTATCTCCTGAACTGTTTTGGTACAGTGACTCTGTCTATTCCTTCCATCTTCTTTTGATGCTTCCTGTATCATTTAACATTTTTCCCATAGAATCCTTCAATGTTGCCGCTCGAGGCTTGAATTTCTTCTTCAGTTTTTACAGCTTGAGTAATGCTGAGCATGTTCTGCCCTTTTGGTTTTCTATCTCCAGGTCTTTGCACATTTCATTATAATACTTTACTTTGTCTTCTCAAGCTGCCCTTTGAAATCGTGTGTTCAGTTCTTTTACTTCATTTCTTCCTTTTTTCTTTATCTACTCTCCTTTCAAGAACAACTTTCAGAGTCTCTCCTGACATCTATTTTGGTCTTTTCTTTCTTTCTTATATTTTTAATAACTGCTTTCTTTCTTGATGTATGATGTCCTTAATGTCATTCCACAACTCATCTGTTCTTCAGTCGTTAGTGTTCAATGAGTCAAATCTATTCTTGAGATTATCTCTAAATTCAGGTGTGATAAAGTCAAGGTTGTAATTTGGCTTTCTTGGATTTTTTTCTAATTTTCTTCAACTTCAACTTCAACTTGCATAGGAGCAATTGTTGTTCTATCCCAGTCATTGCCTGCCCTTGTTCTCACTGGTTATAGACGATTCCATCGTCTCTTTCCATGGATGTAATCAATTTGATTCCTGTGTATTCCATCTGGCAAGATCCATGTGTACAGTCATCCTTTATGCTGTTTAAAAAATTTCTTTGCAATTAAGAAGTTGTTGGTCTTGCAAAATTCTATTATGTGATCTTAGTGTTGTTTCTATCACTAAGGCCATACTTTCCAGCTACCAATCCTTATTCCTTGTCTCCAACTTTTGTATTCCAATCTCCAGTGATTATCGTTTCATCTTGATTGCATGTTTGATCAATTTCACACTCCAGAATTTGGTAAAAATCTTCAATTTATTCTTCTTTGGCCTTAGTGATTGGTGCGTAAATTTGCATAATAGTCATTAACTGTTCTTCCGTTTAGGCTTATAGATATTATCCAATCAATGACAGCATTGTACTTCAGGATAGATCTTTAAATGTTCTTTTTTGACAATGAATGTGACACCGTTCCTCTTCAACTTGTCCTTCCCAGTGTAGTAGACCATATGACTGTCTGATTCAAAATGGCCAATACCAGTCCACTTCAGCTCACTAATGCCTAGGATATTGATGTTTATGTGTTCCATTTCATTTTTGAAGACTTTCAATTTTCCTAGATTCATACTTTCTACATTGCACATTTTTATTATTAATGGATGTTTGCAGCTGTTCCTTCTCATTTTGAGTCATCATGCTTCAGCAAATGAAGGTCCTAAAGGCTTGATTTCATTCACTTCATCAAGGTCTACCTTACTTTGAGGAGGCAGCTCTTCCCTAGTAGTACTTTAAGTTCCTTCCTACTGAGGGACTCATCTTCTGTCACAATATCAGACAAGGTCCCACTGCTATTCATCAGATTTTCACTAGCCATTTTTTTCAGAAGTAGATCGTCAGGTTCTTCTTCATAGTCTGTCTTCATGTGGAAGCTCATCTGAAACCTGTCCACCAATGATGACTGTGCTAGTATTTGAAATACCAGTGGCAAATCTTCCAGTATCATAACAACATACAAGCCACCACAATACAACAAACTGACAGACACGTGGTATTTAAGATAGTTTCAAACTAAGTTTTAGATACCCTCATTTGGTCAGACAACTCTTCTTTTTAAATACCAGATAGCTGATATATTATTCAAGAATAATGTTAGGATTCAACTAACTCTTTACTTACCAAAGTTATTGATGAGAATAATTGAATAAGGCTGGGCTTCTTATTTTTATACAAGAAAAACAGAAACACCTGCATCTATACACACACACACTCATGCACACACACACATACTCCTTCCATGCTTGGGAAAGTTATGGATGCTAGAGACAAAGAGGTGAAGGAGGGGGGGCAGAATGAATTACAAATAATACAATCCCAGGAAGAAATACTGTAAAATTTTTAGAACTACACCCTATCACAGAAAAATAGGGTCACAGTCACCTGTTAAGATGCTGCATTGCTCCATCATTATGAAAATGGAATTCCAAAGAGGGAGGCAGAAAATGATTGAATTCCTTGGAGGCAAAAATGCCATTTTATTTGTCCTTGTATTCCAGGGACCTAGAAATGTGCCTGGCAGAGACAAAGGTCTCAATCAGCACTTGTTGAAAGCATGGATGAGTGAATTAACAAGTGAATCAAAAAGTAATCAAAGTTAAACTTCTTGAGAAATTTTATACCGATAGTTGACTCTTTTTGGTTTCCCTACTAGTACCCTGGAAAGTGGAAAATATTGACTCATAATGGCACAGTAGTATGAAGCATGGTCTCCAGCCAATGCTGCCCAGTTACAGAACCCCGGCTCCACCACTGATTACCTCTGTGACCTTGAGTGAGCATCTTCTGTGACTCTCAGTTTCATTGTTTGTAAAATAGCAATAATAAATACACTGATATCACAGGGTTTTTAGAAGGATCAAATGAGATAAATATAAATTGCTTAGCACAGGGACAGTGTGAGCTATAATCATTAAGATGATACCAAAGAGTGTGAACTATAATTATTAAGCTATTCAAGTGCACTGCTGCTTTGCCACTAACCAGTTACTTAAATTTGGTTGAACCAAAACCAAAATCCTGGTCAACAGACACCCACACACACTGGCCATACTTAGCCACTTCCCACTGTGTTAGTTACCTAGTGCGGCTATAACAGATATACTAGAGGTGAATGGTAACAAAGAGAATTTTATTCTCTCACAGTTTAGGATGCTAGAAGCCCAAATTCACGGCGCCAGCTCCAGGGGAAGGCTTTCTCTCTTTGTAGGCTCTAGGGGAATGTCTTTGTCATCAATCTTTCCCTTGTCTAGGAGTTTCTCAGTACAGGGATCCTGGGTCCAAAGGATGCGCTCTGCTTCCAGCTCTACATTCTTGGTGGTAGAAGATCCCGCTGTCTCTCTTCTCACTTCTCTCTTTTATATCTCAAAAGAGATTGACTCAAAACACAACCTAATCTTATTGATTGAATCCTGCCCTATTAACGTAACTGTCTCTAACCCTGCCTCATTAACTTCAAAGAGGTAGGATTTACAAACACATAGGAAAATCACATCAAGTGACAAGTGGTAGATATTCACACAATACTGGAAATCATGGCTTAGCCAAGTTGATACACATTTTGGGGGGACACCATTCAATCCATTTAACACTCACCATGTCAGTCAGTGTCCTTTCTGAGGGTACTCCCACCATCCACAAGGACAATATGAGTTGATAACACTTAAGCTGAAGGAGATGTTGTTGTCTAGCACCCCTCAGTGGGACTTGTGTTTATAACTGTTTCTCTACTAGATTTGCACAGGGCTTTTCTGAGTCTTTCATATAAACAACTGCAAGAATTTGCCAGCTATCTAGTTGTGGTACTGAGGGCAGCCTGGGACATTAGTGTGAGTGAAAATCATTGACTCAAAGATTAAATCAGTGACTTTGTCCTTACCAGCATCATATTCTACCCAAGCAAAGTAACAGGGCATTTGAAGACCTTGTCAACATAGCATCGTCCTTGAACCTATTCTAACGCTGAGTATATGAAGTACACTTTTTGAAAACTCATTACTTTATGAGAACCCAGCGTCTAGAGGTGAGTAGGACCAAAAGCACTAGTCCAGAGTTTATCCTCTTTTCATTACTTACAGGATGGCTTGGCTGCTAGTAAACTCAGATCCACAAATATGACTCACTCTAGAGAATTTCACGCCATAGTGATTTTTAACCTAAATGTCAAAGTTTTTTTTTTTTTTTTTTTAATAAGAATCAACTCAAATATCTGTGTTACCTTTATTATATTCTGCTGGTAAGTGAGGAAGTCTACTTTGAAGCACTAATTTATCACCTACAGGCTACATGCTGAATATGGAGTCAAGTATACCTGAAATGGATTTTTGAAAGATATTTCGTTTAACCTGAATCTGATAAAGCCTGTTAAAAAACACTTTAGCAAATGTGTTTAATTTGAAAAGAGCAATCCTTTTCCCTCTCAATGGTGCTATAAACTGAAATATTCACAATGTTTACCTCTCTTCCAAGAAACAAAACTGTGTGTACTAAGCCCTGAGAAAAGAAAGTTTTCTCTAACTTCCTTTTTCTGGGGTTCTATTAATTGTTCTAATTTTCATATTTCCAGCAAAATTGTTATGTACTTTTTATCTTCCAATTCCTTTTTGAGATGTGTTCACATTAACTTCTATAGACATTTCAGTTTACCTCTCATTGATCTTTGATTTTATGTTTATTTCCATCAGAGGTTCTTTGTTCTCATTTACTTCTGAAATTTACATCTGTAGCAGAGATGGGAAATTGTCTTCCCAATATCTGTTCTTCCTTTCTTTCTTAGCAACACAACCCTGATTTTATTTACTCTATGAATGTGCCAAGCCAAAAGAAAATATTTCTTAGCTATTCCTTTTGTGTCTATGTGACCACTGAGGTATAAGTGAATTTTTCAGATGACACTCTCAGAGAAGCTTCTTAAAAGAATGGTAGACAGCTAGTCTAGGCCTTTCTTCTCTTTCTACTTCTTCTTTTTTGCCTGGTATATGAGCCTGAATTCTGGAAGCCATCTTAGCTCATGGCAGAGCAGAAAGATAGAATGAGTGTATGTCAAAGATGTTAGTCATGCCAGACTTAGACTGCCTATTTTTTGAGAGGAAAAAGATAAAAAAAAAAGGAATTCTGGGAACATGGCGCTATAGACAGCAGCAAAAGAAGCACCATGTCATGCCTCCACAGCAAAGACCTGAAAAACTAAGTAAAACAGAGACAAATATCAATCCTGGAGCCCTAAGTATTAAATGAAGAGATAAAAAATTCAGTCAAGCACCGAATAGTATAAGAAACTGACAGAGAACAGAGAGAAAAGAGAGTTACGACCGGAGGTACCCTATCACCTAACGCAGCATGGATCCAGCACCTTGGATTCCTGCCGGAGATCAGCAGACAGGGAGTATGAGAAAGCAGATTCACGGAGCTCCCATCAGGAGACAGAGCACCAGGTAACCAGTGAGACATGCTTTCCCACCTCCCACACTGCCTCCCCATTTGACCTCCATTTCCCAGCCAGCCAGTCTACTGCTTCCAGCAGGTTGATTCCCAGCTTCCCAGCAGGCCAAATTGCTGCTTCACAGTGGATGATTCTTGGAATCCCAGAGAGTTGATATGCCACTCCCTGGCAGGCCACGACTGCAGCACGGGAGGCTCCAGTTCCCTGGGCCTCTCAAATTCTCCCTGTCCATACCTGCTGGCTTCTTCAGTGCCATTTCTTTGTTGCTGGTATTGTTTATTCAGCTTCTTTTTGTTTCTTTCCTGCTTCTCGTCTCCTCCCCCTCCTTTCCCTCGAACACCTGACTCCATGTGCCATCTTTGCTTCTACTTGACAGGCTGTGAAGCACTGTTTAGCTGGGGAACTGCTTCTCTGGTCCATTTTCCCAGTCCCCACAGCCACAGTGGTGGGATCCCTGGGGTCTTTTTTTTTTTTTTTTGGTTTGTTTATTTGTTTTCTCTTTTGTTTTTGCTTTTATTTTTCTTCATTTCTCGGTTTCTCATCTCTTTCTACTTACCTAATTTTCCTGTCTCCTGAATACCTGGCACTGTGTATCATCTTCACCCCTTATAGCCAGGCTATAGTGCTCGGCTTGGGAACTGTCTCCAAGTCTGTGAGCCATGCCAGAGAGATCCCTGGGGGCATTTTTTTCTTTTTAATTTTGAATATTTAAAAAAAAATTTAAATTCATTTTTTCCTATTTCTCCGTTTCTCGGTTTCTTGTCTCTCCACTCCAACAGCAAGCTCCTTCAGCATTTTTTTTGCTCCCCTATCTCTCTCCTTTTCTATGCCCAATCTAGCTCCACACATCACAACCTCCCTCTCTCCCTACCTCCTGCCTATCTGCATTGTGTGCTGAACATTTCACTCCCGAGCAGCACAGGTATGACCTATGGAACCTTCCCTGTGTTGACCATGGGCTCATCTTGCCAGCCCAAGTACATGCCACAAGCAAAAAATCCCAGCAACTCTCCTTCAGCTGGACCTGATCTGCTACACCATAGCTGAGTGACTGACCCTACCCATTGGACAAGATCAAAAGTATCATGTGGAAAGGCAGGCAAACAATGAAGAACACACAGACCACCTACTCAGAAATAACCAAATAAAACAAACAAGCAGGATGAAACAAACAAAAAAAAAAAAAAACTACTATCAATAAATGAACAAAATAACTACTGAATGTCCCAAATACAGCAGACAATATCATAAGTATTAAAAAACAGAACAGAATGGTTCCAGTAGGCATCCAAAAGAAAACACCAGATGGCTTTACAGTAGAAGAAAAGGCACTAGAACTACCTGACTGGGAATTCAAATCTCTAATATTCAGAACTATCCAAGAGTTGAAGCAAAAAGCAGACAAAAATGAAAAAATAGACAAATTCATGGAAAAGTCAGACAAGAAAATGGAAGAATTTAGGAAAATAATACAAGAACAAAATGCTAAAATAAATTCACAACTAGAAATCATACAAAAAAAAATAGAAGTCCAAAAGATAAAAAAACAAGATTTCAGAAATGGACAGTGTCAGAGAAGTTTTGAGGAGCAGGCCTGAAACAATGGAAGACAGGATTGCAAAATTGAAGACAAAACCTTGGATACAATTTGTCTGAGGAAAAATCAGCTGTGGTCATTTCCCAAACGTCTGCCTGATTAAAAAAAAAAAAAAAAAAAAAAAAAAAAAAAAAAGAAGCAAAAGGAATAAGCCCTTAGAATTATGTGGGATAAACTCAAAAGCAAAAATTTGTGAGTGATCAGAATTCTAGAACAGGGAGAGGAAACAGAAAATGCAGAGAGGATCACTGAAGAACTGCCAACAGAAAACTTCACTAATATCACAAAAGACGAAAAGCTGACCATCCCAAAAGCTCAATGAACCACATATAGGATAGACCCCAAGAGGAAATCACCAAGGCATATCATAATCACACTCGCTAAAAGCAAAGAGAGAAATAATCCTGAGAGTAGCTCGAGAAAAATTAAAAGTTACACACAGAGGGGAAACAATAAGACAAAGCTCTGATTACTTAGAAGAAACCATGCAGACAAGAAGGCAATGGGTTGACATATATAAAACCTTGAAAAAAAAATGCCAACCAACTATAGTATATCCTGCAAAACTCTGGTTCAAATATGATGGTGAAATTAGGACATTTCCAGATAAACAGAAATTAAAGGAATATGTAAAAACCAAACCAAACATACAAGAATTATTAAAGGGAGCCCTTTTTTTGACTACAAATGACATCAGAGGACAGCCTGAATCTAGGTCACAAGATCTCACCAGCCAGACACCAACCTAGGAAATGAACTTTCAAGGTCTATTCAAAACCAAAAGATTTACAACAGGGACGAAGAGAGTTTAATCTGCAAAAGACAACGATGTCCAAGCAATAAAAGAGGGAATAAATGGTGTAGTTATAGAACGTTCTAACAGAGAGGAAGTGAAGGCGATACCAAGTAATAATAATAGAACAGTTGAAACTTAGGAAGATAAGGGTAAATTTCAAGGTAACCACAAATTTAGTAAACACGCTCATCAAAATAAAGAAGAAAAACATAAAGTCTCAGTAAAAACAAAATTTACAAAAACAAAAGAAATGAAAAAAAAAAAATCCACACACAAAAGACTTCAGCACAGGAAAATAAGAGGAACAAAGAAATCGTCAACACCACAAAAGAAAAAAACGAAAACAAAACAAAAAAAAAAACACTCTATGAAATGACAACAACAAACTCACACATATCAATAATTACACTGAATGTAAATGGCCTAAATGCACCCATAAGGAGAAAGTGACAGAACAAATAAAAAAAAAAAAAAAAAGGATTCATCAATATGCTGTCTAGAGGAGACATATCTTAGAAACAAAGACATAAATTTATTAAAAAACAAAGGATGAAAAAAATATATCTCAAAAAAACAGCCACCAAAATGAGCAAGAGTGGCAATACTAATCTCAGATAAAACAGACTTTAAAATAAAATAAAATCTACCATAAAAAATAAAGAAGGGCTCTACATCACAATTAAAGGGATGATCCGTCATGAAGACGTAACCATAATAAATATCTATACAACCAGTGATAGGTCTCCAATATACATAAAACAAACTTTAACAGCATTGAAAAAGAGAAATTGACAGTTCCAATTTATAGCAATAGATGCACACATCAAAAAAAGAAGAAAGTGACAGAATCAAAACATTAGCTACACAACTAGAACAAATAGAAAGAGAACAGTAAAATAAGCCTACAGCCACCAGCAGAGAGGAAATAATAAAGATCAGGGCAGAAATAAATGAAATGGAGAATAGAAAAACAACAGAAAGAATCAACAAAACCACAAGCTGGTTCTTTAAAAGCATTAACAAAATCGAGAAATCACTAGCCAAACTGACAAAAGAAAAGTAAGCGAGGACACAAATAACCCAAAGAAGAAATTAAATGAGGGAGACGTTACAATAGATCCAACTGAAATAAAAAGAGTGATACTTGAGTATTATGAAAAACTATACTCCATCAAATTTGAAAATCTAGAGGAAAAAGACAAATATCTAGAAACACACTACCTACCCAAAGTATCACAAACTGCTGTTGAAAATCTGAACAGACCACAACAAGAGAGAAGATCGAAAAGGTAATAAAAGAACTCCCAACAAAAGAAAGCCCTGAACCAGATGGCTACACTGGAGAATTCTACCAAACATTCTGAGAAGAGCTTACACCAGTGGTATTCAAATTATTTCAGAAAGTAGAAAAAGAAGGGATACTTACAAATTCATTCTATGAAGACAGTATAAGCCTGATAACAAAAACAGGCAAAGACACCACATAAAAAGAAAATTAAAGACCAATATCTCTCATGAATTTAGATACAAAAATTCTCAACAAAATTCTAGCTAATAGAATTAAAAAAAATACACCACACCCAGGTAGAATTCATACCAGGCATGCAAGGATGGTTCAACATTAGAAAATCAATCAATGTAATCTACCCAATAAATGAAATAAAGGATAAGAATCACATGATCATCTAAATCAATGCAGAAAGGGTATTCGAAAAAGTCCAAAATCCATTCCTGATAAAAACTCTCAATAAAATAGGAATAGAATGGAAATTCCTCAACATAATAAAGGACATCTATGCAAAACCAACAGCCAACATCATTCTAAAAGGAGAGAAGCTGAAAACATTTTCCTTGAGAACAAGAATGAGATAAGTATACCCTTTATCACCACTCCTGTTTAACATTGTGCTGGAAGTTCTAGCTAGAGCAATAAAGCAAGAAAAAGAAATAAAGGGCATCCAAGTTGGTAATGAAGAAGTAAAACTGACCCTATTTGCAAATGATATGATACTATATATGGAAAACCCAAAAGACTCCATGAGAAAACTACAGGAACTAATAGATATAGATTCACCAGAGTAGCAGGATACAAGATAAATGTACAAAAATCAGTTGCATTCCTATACACCAACAAAGAAAATGACAAAAAGGAGATCAGGAAAGCAATAACATTTATAATAGCCTCCCCCCCAAAAAAATACTTAGGAATAAATCTAACCAGAGATGTAAAAGATCTTTACAAAGTAAATTACAAAACACTTCTGCAAGAAACCAAGAGATCTACATAAATGGAAAAACATACCATGCTCATGGATAGGTAGACTCAACATTGCCGAAATGACAATTCTAGCCAAAGCAATCTTCAAATACAATGCAATCCTAATCCAAATACCAACAACATTCTTTAAGGAGATGGTAAAAATAATCATTAACTTTATATGGAAAGGGAAGAGGCCCTGGATAAGTAAAGCATTATTGAAGAGGAAGAATAAAGTAGGAAGACTCGCACTACCTGACCTCAGAACCTAATATACAGCTATGGTAGTCAAAACAGCCTGGTACTGGTACAACGACAGATACATTGAACAATGGAACAGAATCGAGGACCTAAAAAAAAAAAAATCCATCCACCTATGGTCGCCCGATAGTCGACAAGTGCCCAAAGTCCATCAAATGGGGAAAAGACAGTCTTTTTAACAAATGGTGCTGTCAAAACTGGATGTCCATCTGCAAAAAAATGAAACAGGACCCATACCTGACACCATACACAAAAACTAATTTAAATTGAATCAAAGACCTAAGTATAAAACCAGATTATAGAAGAAAATCTATAGAAGATTATAGAAGAAAAAATAAGATCGCCTCTAGAGACCCCAATACACGGCATTAACAGGATACAAACCATAACTAACAACATACAAACTCCAGAAGATAAGCTAGATAACTGGGATCTTCTAAAAATTAAACACGTATGCTCATCAAAAGACTTCACCAGAAGAGTAAAAAGAGAACTTACAGACTGGGAAAAAATTTTCGTTATTACAAATCTGACAAAGGTCTAAACTCTAAAATCTATAGGACTACCCAACACTTCTACCACAAAAAGACAAATAATCCAATTAAAAAGTAGGCAAAGGAAATGAACAGACACTTCACCAAGAAGACATTCAAGTAGCCAACAGACACATGAGGAAATGCTTATGATTACTAGCCATTAGGGAAACGCAAATCAAAACCACAATGAGATACCATCTTACCCTGGCATTACTTGCACGAATCCAAAACACAGAAAATAACCAATTTTGGAGAGGCTGTGGGGAGATTTGAAATCTTAATCACTACTGGTGGGAATGCAAAGGGGTACATCCATTTTGGAAAATGATATAGCACTTCCTTAGGAAGCTAGAAATAGAAATACCGTATGATCTAGCCATCCAACTCCTAGGAATATATCCTAGAGAAATAAGAATTATCAAACAAAAATAGACATATGCATGCTTATGTTCATTGCAGCACTGTTCACAATAACAAAAAGATGGAAACAACCTAGATGCCCATCAACAGATGAATGGACAAACAAACGATGATACATACACACAATGGAATACTACACGACGTTAAAGAACAGTGATGTAAATCTGCGAAGCATATCACAACATGGATAAATCTGGAGGACATTACGCTATGTGAAAGAAGTCAATCATAAATGGACAAATATGGTATGAGACCACTACTATAAAGACTGATGAAAAGTTTGACACACAAAAAGAAGCAATCTTGAATGGTTACAAGGGAGGGGAGGGGAGGGGTGGAAAAACTAAATAGACAGTAGATAAGTGGTAACTTTGGTGAAGGCTAGGACAGTACGCAATACTGGGAAACCAGCACAACTTGTTCAGGGTAAGGTCATGGAAGTTCCATGGAGAAATCCAAACTGCCTTAGAGAATGAATTGCTTGGCTGAGGGCTGTGGAGACCATGGTCTCAGGGAACATCTAGCTCAATTGGCCTAACACAGTTTATAAAGAAAATGTTCTGTATTCTACTTTGGTGTGTAATGTCTGGGGTCTTAAAAGCCTGTGGGTGGCCATCTGAGATAGTCCACTGGTCTCACCCCTTCAGGAGCAAGGGAAAATGAAGAAAACTTAAGATACAAGGGAAAGATTAGTTCAGAGGACTAATAGACCACAACTACTATGGCCTCCACCAGACTGAGTCCAGTACAACTAGATGGTGTCCAGCTACCACCACTGAATGCTCTGACAGGGATCACAATAGAGGATCCTGGACAGAGCAGGAGAAAAATGCAGAACAAAATTCTGACTCAAAAAATACCAGACTTACTGGCTTGACAGACTGGAGAAACCCCTAGAGTACGGCCCCCAAACACATTTTTAGGCCAGTAATGAAGTCAGTCTGTAAGTTCAACTTTTAACCAAAGATTAGAAAGACTCATAGGAAAAAACGGGACTGTAGGGGCACTCCAGCCCAGGGGCAACGGCTGGAAGGCAGGAGGGGACAGGAAAGCTGGTAATAGGAAACCCAAGGTCAAAAATGGAGAGTGTTGACATGTCCTGGGGTTGTTAACCAATGCCATAAAACGATATATGTACTTCCATTTCTAGCTTTTTAAGGAAGTGCCAAATCCATTTCCAAAGTGGTAGTACCATTTTACATTCCCACCAACAGTGTAAAACCTTACTCCATATAGTGCATAAATGACAACTTTCACTTGTCTTTTAGAACAGGTAATAGCAGAAATGGAAAGTCAAGAGTACACAGTGTAGATAACTGAATGATCCTGTAGATTAAATAAATCTGTGAGATAACTTCTGTAAATAATGAGGAATCACAAATAAGGAGATGGCTAAAGTAAACATACAAATCTTCATGAATGCACAATGGCAAAAATTTTCCAGTGATGAGTATTCTGGAGGAAATGACAGGATTGGGACAGTTTAGATAGGGGGACTATTCTGCTGAAGGTTTGAAGTGTGAGGAGTTAAGAGGACTGCAAATTACATTACAAACTTAGAAATGTCACATAAGCTTCTGTTGCTGTTGTTAGGTGTCTTCCAGTCGGTTTTGACTCATAACAACCCATGTACAACAGAATGAAACAATGCCTGGTCCTGCGCCATCCTTGCAATCATTGTTGCGCTTGAGCCCATTGTTGCAGACACTGTGTCAGTCCATCTCGTTGAGGGTCTTCCTCTTTTTCACTGACCCTCTACTTTACAAAGCACGATGTCCTCCAGGAAGTGATCCTTGTGATAACATATCCAAAGTATATTAGACGTAATCTCGCCATTCTTCTGAGGAGCATACTGGTTATACTTCTTCCTAGACAGATTTCTTCATTCTTTTGGCTATCCATGGTATACGTAATATTCTCAGCCAACATCATAATTCAAAGGTATCAATTCTTCTTTAGTCTTCCGTACTCATCATCCAGCTTTCACATGCATATACAGAGACTGAAAACACCATGGTTTGGGTAAGGCACACCTTAGTCCCCAAAGTGTCATCTTGGCTTTTTAACACTTTAAAGAGGTCTTTTGCAGCTGATTTCCCCAATGCAGTGCCTCTTTGGATTTCTTGACCGCTGCTTCCATGTGTGTTGATTGTGTATCCAAGTAAAACAAAATCCTTGACAACTTCAATCTTTTCCCTGTTTATCATGATGTTGCTTATTGGTCCAGGTGTGAGGATTTTGTTTTCTTTATGTTGAGGTGTAATCCATACTGAAGTCTGTGGTCTTTGATCATCATCAGTAAGTGCTTCAAGTCTTCTTTACTTTCAGCAAGCAAGGTTGCATCATCCAAATAACACAGGTTGTTAATGAGTATTCCTCCAATCCTGATGCCCCATTCTTCATATAGTCTAGCTTCTGGGATTATTTTCTCAGCATACAGATAAGTATGGTGAAAGGATACAACCCTGATGCACACCTTTCCTGACTTTAAAGCACACAGCATCCCCTTGTTCTTTTTGAACGACTGCATCTTGATCTATGTACAGGTTCCTCATGAGCACGATTAAGTGTTCTGGAATTCCCATTCTTTGAAACGTTATCCATAGTTTGTTATGATCCCCACAGTGGAATGTCTTTGCATTATCAATAAAACACAGGTAAACATCTTTCTGATGTTCTCTGCTTTCAGACAAGATCCATATGACATCTGCAATGCTATCCCTTGTTCCATACCCTCTTCTGAATCCAGCTTAAATTTCAGGCAGTTCCATGTCAATATACTGCTGGAGCCACTTTTGAATGATCTTCAGAAAATTTTACTTACATGTGATATTAATAATATTGTTCGATAATTACCACAATTATTAGCATCCCCTTTCTTAGAAATAAGCATAAATACGGATCTCTTCTGGTCATTTTTCTAGGTAGCTATCTTACAAATTTATTAGTATAGATGAGTAAGCTGTTCTAGTGCAGCATCTGTTTGTTGAAACATCTCAGTTGGTATTCTGTCAATTCCTGGAGATTTGTTTTTCACCAACGCCTTCAAAATATATCCTGAATAGGATTTAGCAATGCTTCTAGATTAAGAGACACTAGGAAGAAAGGTCTGCAATCTACTTCCAAAAATCAGTTAATGAAAAGACTGTGGATCACAAGATTCAGATGCCCAACCTATCTTGGGGATGGTGGAGGACCAGGCAGTGTTTCCTTCTGCTGTGAATGGGATAATCATGATTCAGAGGTTAACTAAGTGAAAGCTACCAACATTTTTTCTTTAATTAACTATAGTGTTTAATTTTCCTCTCCACAAAGAAGAAAATGTGGTCTTTTATATACTTTTCCTTCCAACAAAACCATTTTCTCCTAGAATGAAATGCAAACTCTTTCCATGACTTACGTGACCCTTGAAGCTCTGGTTAACTCCTTCTCTGTTCAGTATATTTTTAGACTATTTTCCTTGCTCATCATGCTCCTGGCCTCTCCCTTCTGCAAATGCACCCAACTAAGTCTCTGAATCATGCTCTTTGCTTCCTTGAAATACTCTACCTTACCCCCCAGACCCTTCCCATCTTCCTTCCTTCTATGTCTACTTTTATTAGCTGAATAAAATCTAACTGACAGTGTAAAACATTTAAATTTTCCACAGTTAAATAAATACTCAAATAAAAGTTTCATAACCTCATTGCTGTTGAGACTATTCTGACTCATAGAGACCCTACAGGACAGAGTAGAATTGCCTGATAGGGTTTTCAAGGAGCTACTTGTGTATTCAAACTGTTGACTTCTTGCTTAGCAGCCAATCTCTTAACCACTGCTCCACCAGGGCTCCAAAAGTCTCATAGATGTCACAATAATTTGATGAGTGACATTTATGGTAGAACTCCTATTTAGAAATGTATAACTTTACACAAATCACCCAATAGGAAGAGCAGAAGCATGGCAACCTGTGTGTGGAAGTTTTATACCTGTTAAAAAAGCAGAGATTTAAGAATGGAAGCTAAATGTTAATGTGTAAAAATAGGAAATAAACAGATAAACACAAGATGTTATGGGAATATTCTATTAACAGACTGGCTTTGGGTGATACTCTGAAAGTATCTCATTTATTTGGCTTCTTTTCTTGTAAAGAATTCATCTGTATCTAAAAGTAACTTGCTTATTAATCTATTCACTTATTTATAATGTATTTATATGTGTCACCGCTTTGCAGAAAACCATCCCATGGTCCTTCATCAACGCTATGAAAAAAGCCAATTCTTCACTGTGATCAACAAATCGTGATGTCATCAGGCCCCTGTCAGCTTATCTGAAGTCAGGGAACCCAACTTTCCCCTTAACCACTACACTTCTACCTCACAGGAGTTCTTTCTCCTCTGTGAAACACTCAGAATTTATTCCCAGCTTAAATCCTTTGCACTGGCTGATCCTTCTGCCCTGAATGTCCTTCCCGTTCACCTTAGCATGGCCCTATCCGTCTTGATTGTCAGATTGCAGTTTAAAAGTCACCTTCTCAGAGAGGTCTTCCCTGACCCCAGATATAATACAGCTGCTCTGTATCATAGCATCCTCTGGGAATTTTCTCTTATGTAAGTTTCCACTCGAATGTAAGCTCCACACATGCAGGGACATTGAGTGTCTGTGATGGCTAAGATTGTATATAAATTTGGCTGGGCCATGATTCTCAGTGGTTTGGTAGTTGTATGATGTTGAGGTCACTTCCAAGATGGGAGTTGATATAATGTGATCACGTCCATTATGGGATCTGTTATGTGTAGCCAGTCAGTTGAAAGGGAGTTTCTTCAGGCATATGGCCTACATTGAATATAAGCAGACATTCTGGCAAAGCTCAAGGGATTTTGCTTGCTCTGGATCCTGCAACTGGCTCCTGTTCATCTAACCTCCAGTTCTTGGGACTTGAGCCTGCAGATTACCTGCAATATTGCCTGCCAATCTTGGGATTCATCAATCTTCGTAGCTTATGTGAAAGAGACCTTTTTCACTGACCTGCCAATCTTGGGTTCCCAGCCTCTACAGCTACATGAATCAGGAGAAGCCTTTACAAGTGAGTAAGTCATTTCCTTGATATAGATCTCTCACTGTATATATTTATACACTTTACTGGTTTTGCCTCTCTAGAGAACCCAGTCAAAGACATTTTGGTAGCGAGAGTCGTTCTAGAGAAACAAAATTGTAAGGACGAGTTTTCTAAATTTGTTCTCAAGTCTGGTTACTCTTAAAGATGCTGATGACTCTGCTTCCGGTACTAAAGAGGGCACTGCTTATCCATGGCATGAGTTGGCAACACAAATACATGAAATATCACCACCAATATATCAAGTATTGGTGAAGGCGAGACTATCGGTGACTGCATGTGTGATACTTTTCTATGATTTTGTCATAATCTGAAGTGTAAGGAAGCTGGTTGGTTGGTCCTACTTTCACTAGACAAACTCGTAAAAGAGATGAACTCAAGGCTTCAGAGTGAAAATTCAAGTGCCACATTAATGACCTCAAAGTTTCCACTTGTGCCTTGAAATAAACCCTTATTTCTTGTAGTAACTGAGCTGATATTGCTGAAAACCAAACCCAAAGTCTTATTGTAAGAGTGGACTGAATTACAAAGCCAACACAATTGCTAAACTAGAGAGGTGTCTGAAGTTAAAGTGAGGGCATTGATTGGGAAGAAATGGGATCCTGAAACTTGGGATGTGGACATATGGGCAGATAATCAGGAAGCTGGAGACACTGAGCCCCTAAATTCTGTTGAATCACTCCTGCCAACAGAGCCAGCCTTCTCACTCAGAACTGAAGAGATTACTCCATATTTGTTTGCTAAGAGACCCTCCCCAGTAAAACTATTATCCCCTCCACCCTCGTCTAATGAGATTATCCCAACTGTGTCTCAATGCCTTTCGCTGAGTCACTGCATGGGGCTTTGCCTGAGACAGATGCTTTACAAGACAATGCTGAATGTTTTCAAAACACTTCCACACTACCAATTTTGAGTTCTACATCTTTAACTAGATTTAATTCCCAGTGAGCCCCAAAGGTGAAATACAAAGTGTGATTCAGGACGAGGTATGCTAGACTCCAGAAGAACTGCCTGACTTTTCTAATATGTACAAACAGACACCTGGTGAATATACGTAGGAAAGGCTATTAAGACTGTTGGGTAATGGTGCAAGGAACATAAAGCTGCGTCAGTCTGAGTTTGTTGATAGAGGCCCACTAAGTACAGAGTCTTCATTCAATGTTTCAACTCAAGAAGTTAGGAGTGGATCTAATAGTTTATTTTGCTGAGTTTCTGAAGCATGGATTACATGATGGTCTAGACTAAATCAAATTGAATTCCAGAACTGCCTCAGTATACTGTAGAAGAAGGTATCCAAAGGCTTAGGGAAATTGGCATGAAAGAGTAGATTTACGAGTTTAGACCCACAGACCCACACATGGAGTGCCCAGAGGACCATCTTTTACCACAATAGTAAGGAACAAGTTTCTGAAGGGAGCCCCAGCATCCTTGAAAACTGCTGTGCTTGCTATTTTATGTAAGTCAGATTTGACAGTGGGAACTCCCCTTACTGAATGAAGACACCTAAAAACAATGGAGCTGATTGGATCCCGTGGTAGTAGAGGCCAACTGGCAGCACTCAATCGACAAAGATAAGGTGGGTGTGGTTACCGTAATGGACAACAGAGTCAAAGTAGTAATCAGAATAGTCTGACTCATATGGACTTAAGGCATTGGCTACTTAGTCATGGTTTCTCTACCAGTGAAATAGATAGGAAATCTACTAAATATTTACTTGATCTGTAACAGCAGATGAATTCTAGATCAAATGAACAGCAGTCTAACAAGAATCACCAGAATAGAGTCACGACCCCTCAATTAATTCCTAGACTTGAGCAAGTTTAAAGATCCACAGCCCCTTGAATGAAGGGGAGGCTGATTCCCCTTACGGAAGGACTCAGATACACTGTCAAAAGCTTTTACTGTTAATCTTTCTCCCCAAGAGAGTTTTAGCTCATGTCCATCTCACAGTAGGTCTAGTGTGTCCCTGAAACCATTCTGTAGTGATTTCCTCAGATTAGGAATGCATAGTTGAAATAGATATACTCAGCAACTGGCAAAACCCCCACATTGGGTCCCTTACAAAGGGAGTAAGAGTTATTGTTGTTGTCGTTGGTAGGAGTCATTGAGTCAGTTCCGACTCTAAGTGACCCTATAAACAGAACAAAACACTTCCTGGCCTGTGCCATGCTCACAATCATTGTTATGATTGGACCCATTGTTGCAGCCACTGTGTCAATCCACCTCATTGAGGATGTTCCTCTTTTTCACTGACCCTGTCCTTTAGGAAGTGTGATGTTCTTCTCCAGGGACTGATCCCTACTGACAACATGTCTAAAGTATATAAGACGTAATTTCCCCATCCTTCCTTCTAAGGAGCATTCTGGTTGCACTTCTTCCAAGACAGATATGTTCATTCTTTTGGCAGCCCATGGTATATGCAATATTCTTAGCCAACACCACAATTCAAAGGCGTCTATTCTTCTTTGGTCTTCCTTATTCATTGTCCGGCTTTCGCATGCATATGATGCGATTGAAAATACCATGGCTTGGGTCAGGAGCACCTTGGTTTTCAAGATGACATCTTTACTTTGCAACACTTTAAAGAGATGTTTTGGAGCAGGTTTTTCCAATGCAATACATCTTTTGAATTGTAGACTGCTGCTTCCATGGATGTTGATTGTGGATTCAAGTAAAATGAAATCCTTGACAACTTCAGTCTTTTCTCCATTTATCAAGATGTTGCTTACTGGACCACTTGTGAGCATTTTTGTTTTCTTTATGTTGAGGTGTACTCCATACTGAAGGCTATGGTCTTTGATCTTCATCAGTAAGTTCTTCAAGTCCTCTTCACTTTCAGTAAACAAGGTTGTGTCATCTGCATAATGCAGGTTGTTAATGACTCTCCAATCCTGATGCCCCATTCTTCTTCGTATAGTCCAGCTTCTTGGATTATTTGTTAAGCATACAGATCGAATAAGTATGGTGAAGGGACACAACCCTAATGCACACCTTTCCTGAGTTTAATCCACACAGTATTCCATTGTTCTGTCCAAATAACTACCTCTTGATCTATGTACAGGTTCTCAATAAGCATAGTTAAGTGTTCTGGAATTCCCATTCTTTACAATGTTATCCATAATTTTTATGATCCACACAATGGAATGCCATTGCATAGTTCATAAAATACAGGTAAACGTCTTTCTCATATCCTCTCCTTTCAGCCAGGATCCATCTGACATTAGCAATGATATCCCTGTTTCCATGTCTTCTTCTGAATCTGGCCTGAATTTCTGGCAGTTCCCTGTTAATATACTGCTATAGCCACTTTTGAATGATCATCAGTTAAATTTTACTTGCATGTGATATTTGATATTGCTGGATAATTTCTGTATTCGGTTGGTCATCTTTCTTGAGAATAGGCATAAATACGAGTATATAATATAACTTGAGCTTTCATAAGAACAATTGATGGTCTGTTCTGCAGTCGGCCCCTGGCCTTATTCTGAAGAAACTGAGCTTTTCCATTGTCTCTTTCCACAGATGTAGTGGATTTGTTTCCTCTGTATTTCATCTGATGAGGACAACTTACATAGTTGCCATTTATGTTGCTGAAAAAATGCATTTACAATGAAATAGTGGTTGGTTTTGCAAAATTCTATCATGCTGTCTCTGGCATCACTTCTATCATCATGGCCATATTTTCCAACTACAGAGCCTTCTTCTTTGTTTCCAGCTTTCATATCCCAAATTCTAGTAATTATCAATGCATCTTGATTGCATGTTTGATCCATTTCGGACTTGAAAATTTGGTAAAAATCTTCAATTTCTTCAAGTTTGGCCTTAGTGGTTGGTGTGTAAATTTGGATGATTGTAGTATTAACTGGTCTTCCTTTTAGGCACATGAATATTATCGTATCACTGACAGTGTTGTACTTCAGGATAGTTCTTGAAACGTTCTTTTTGATGATGAGCACAACACCATCTCTCTTCAATTTGTCATTCCTGGCATAGTAGACCATACAACTGTTTGATTCCAAATGCCCAATACAAATTCATTTCAGCCTACTAATGCCTAGAATGTAGATGTTTATGTATTGCATTTCATTTTTGACAACTTGTAATTTTCTAGATTCATGCTTCGTACATCCCAAGTTCCGATTATTAATAGATGTTTGTAGATGTTTCTTCACATTTTGAGTTTTGCCACATCAGCAAATGAAGGTCCCAAAAGCTTGACTCCATCCCAGTCATTAAAATCGACTCTACTTTGAGGATGCAGCTCTTCTCCTGTTGTCTTTTGAGTGCCTTCCAGTCTGAGAGGCTCATCCTCCAGCACTACAACAGACAATGTGCCACAGTTATTCATAAGCATTTCACTGGCTAAATCTTTTCAGATGTAGATGGACAGTTCCTTCTTCCTAGTCTGTGTTAGTCTGGAAGCTCAGCTGAACCCTGTCTACCAAAGGTAACCATGTTATTATTTGAAATACCGGAGGCAAAACTTCCAGTATCACAATGACATACAAGCTGCCACATTACGACAAACTAACAAGAACATGGTGGATAAATAAGCAGAGGGTCAGTGAAAAAGAGGAAGACGTTCAACAAGATGACACAGTGATGGCAACAATGGGTTCAAGCTAACAATGACTGTGAGGATGGCTCAGGCCTGGGCAGTGTTTCTTTCTATTGTACATAGGGCGCTATGTTCTGGAATCGCCTGAACTGCACCTAACAACAACACATATAAAATTACTAAAAAAGGCCATTTCTAGGTTGTTAAGGAATGATCCCTGGTGTATGGTCATTAAGCATAGGCTGTTAAAGAAAGGTCATCAATTCAAACCCACTAGTCGCTCCGGGGAAGAAAGATGTGACAATAGACAAGGGAAAAAAGCTACCATTTTGAGTAAATGATAATACCTTTGAATTAAGTTTTTGACATGTAGTGTTACATTGGATTCTCTTCAGATGAATTGAAAATAAAATAATTTCTATAGAATTTATAATTAAATCACATATGAGAGCTGTAGCACCTTCCATGTTGAGATTAACTTGAATTTATATTCTTCATGGAAGACCATTTTTTAAGTGCTACAGGACTCCAAGAAAGGTGGGTTGGTGGAGCCAGTTTGTCCAGAGAGATTTTCATCTGCCTCAAGATTTTTTTTTTTACTAATTCACTCAAGTTGTTCTTATCCTTAAATTTTCATGACAAAGACAAGGGTTCATTATTTGGCACAGTATTTTTTCCTGTTTGTGTATTAAGGTGTACCTAAAGTTAATCAAAACACGGTTATATTTTCATGCTATAAATGACCTTTATTGAAAAAGAATAAGAGTTCATGAAATAGAGATTGTTCTGAAAAACCCAGGACGTAGCACTTATATCCGGGCAACCAGCTAACTGGTTGCATCTGGCCCTCCAGGGAAATCAACTTCTTATGTGCTGGATTGTCGTCTGCTTCTCAAGGCCAGCATGAAAGGAGGAATAATATGATCTTCCATGAAAACAAAACAAACTTAAATCCTACATAGAGTAATTAGACTTTTGGGAATGCTCTAATTTCACCCTGTAGGACGTTTTACTTTTGAGCAATAAAATGGGGAGGGTGGCAGATTTTGTGTTCTGTTGTATTTATTTTTCAGAGACATCTGTTACTTTAGCCATTTTTGCAGGATGTTGAAGATTTTTTCTCGTGCTTGAATTACTTCAGCTGAATCAGTATCCATTGGTTCGAACAAATCTGAACAATGTCCTTCACCTAAAGAGAAAGATAAACATCAGAATACTTACATACCAAATATTCGAAGAGCGATGTCCTTAACCCTCAGCTGCACATTAGAGCCACTTTGAACCCTGGGCAAACCGACCAATACCTGAGCCCCAAACTTCAGAGGTTCTGATTTAGTTAGTCTGGGGTGGGGTTGCGTATCAGTAATTTTCAAAAGCTGGTTAAAAGTTGATTAAAATGTGCAGTTAAAATTAAGAAAGAAAATTAGTTTACAAGTATAATGGGCTTTGAATCAAATAAGTAAGGCTTCTCTGTAGATTAGGGTTGGAAAAATATATGATATTAACTAAAATGA
The DNA here is from genome assembly GCF_000243295.1 of Trichechus manatus latirostris. Classification (NCBI taxonomy): domain Eukaryota; kingdom Metazoa; phylum Chordata; class Mammalia; order Sirenia; family Trichechidae; genus Trichechus; species Trichechus manatus. The sequence continues at coordinate 63,046 of NW_004444332.1, forward strand.
GTTATTGTTGGTGTCTATGCAATCCTTCCATGCTACAGATTAATGAACGTTTCTGGGAATGACTAAGGTAGTAGATTTAGAGAATAATGTTTTTAGTTGCCTTTTTGTTCAGTCCAAGAGTGATATAACTTAAGTTCCACCTGAGGAAGTTACAATGTCTGAATTTCAATGAGTCTTATTTTAGAGAGTTTTCCCAGCAATCTACTGGACTTGCACTGTAGCAGATCCAAGAGACGATTGTTCAATTTTCAAAAATTCTACAAGCTAGCTGTTAAACCGTGAGCTAGAAATTGGCCATGATGGAAGTATTTACACCATGGCAGTCAGCAGATGCTAAAAAACAGTTTTTTTTTTTTTTTTTTTTCCTTAAGGACAATGGGTTAATAACCACTTAACATATGAGAATAAGAACAGATAAAATTTGATGGAATCTTAAATATCGGTCAACACTTTAACTTTACACATGTGGAACCTATACCTCAGAGAGTTTAAGTGACTTGTCTGGAAAACTACTAGTGGAACTAAGTATTGAACCCAGCAGACCAGAGTGTCTGTCACAGGCTGGTTTATGTAACAAATACTGTCAAATATGCTCTCAGGGTTTTACGAATAAGCAACTAGCCAAACCAAAAACATGACAAAATGGAATAGAACATTTGCCTTAAAGTCAATTCTAACTCATGAAGAACCCGTTTGTTTCAGAGTAGAACTGTGCTCCATTTGGTTTTCAATGGTATGAACTTTTGAAAACAGATTGCCAGATCTTTCTTCTGAGGCACCACCAACCTTTCTGTTAGTAGCCGAGTGCCTAACCATTTGCACAACCCAGGTATTCCAAGCATCCATCCACACAGTATTATTTATTTTAGGCGAAAGCTGTATTTGGTGTTACCAAAAAATACCTTGGTGCCAAGTCAATTCCGACTAATTGTAACCCTTTAGGAAAGAGTAGAACTGCCCCATAGGGTTTCCAAGGCTGTAATCTTTATGGAAACAGAGAGCATCTTTCTCCTGCAAAGTGACTGGTGCTTTTGAATGTCAAACTTTCTGTTAGCAGCTGAGCATTTAACCATTGCACTACCAGGGATCCTTGTTTTCTTTTAAGTATCTAAAATTACGTAATAACTTTGACTCTTACAGACAGTGGAGTATTATTCACTCGTTAAAAAACAATGAGAAATATTCCTGTGTACTTAGATGGAAAGTCCTCCAGTGAATATTGGCAAGAGAAACAAGGAAGGTGTAGGACTGTGTATGTAATATGCTACCACTTGTTTACAAAGGGATAAGAATATATATGATTGCATTTGCAAAAAGCAGGAGCCCTGGTGTCACAGTGGTTAAAATACTCACCTCCTAGACAAATGTCAGCACTTGGAACCCACCAGCTGCTCTCCTGAATAATGATGTGACAATCTGCTTCCATAAAAATTACAGCCTTGAAAACCTTTTGAGGAAGTTCTATTGTGTCTTATAGGGAAACTATGAGTTGGAATCAACTTGCTGGCAGTAGGTTTGTTTTTTGTTTTGTTTTGTTTTCTTTGGTTTGTTTTTAATCTGCAAAAAAAGAAATACTGTAAAGATGAACAAAAAACTAACAGTGATGGCTTCCTAATAGGTTAGGAGGAAAATAGAGTAGGAAAGGTGTCTTAGTCATCCAGTGCCACTATAACAGAAATACTCCAAGTGAATAGTTTCCACAAAGAGAAGTTTATTCTCTCACAGTCCAGCAGGCCAGAAGTCTGAACTCAGGGTACCCACTCCAGGAGAAGGCCTTCTCTCTCTAGCGGCTCTGGAGGAAGGTCCTTTTCATGCATCAGTCTTCCCTTGGTCTGGGAGCATCACAGAGCAGGAACTTCAGGTCCACAGGATGTGCTTTGCTCCCAGCACTGCTTTCTTGGTGGTATGAGGTCCCCAAGCCTCTCTGCTTGCTTCTCTCTTTTATATCTCAAAAGAGATTGGCTTAAAACACTGTCTAATATAACTGCCACTAACTCATCTGATTACATCATAGTGGTAGGATTTACAACACATAGGGAAATCACCTCAGATTACAAAATGTTAGACAATCATACATTGTGAATCTTGACCCAGCCAAGTTGACACATATTTTGGGGGGACACTATTCAATCCACGACAAAGGGTAGGACTTCTGTCTGTGAAAAAGAAACAAACACCATGACAACTGACAGATGGTAACAAACCACAGTGTTTCCTATAAACATAAACAATTTCACAGAATTTCAACTTCAGACGAGGTGACATCTTGACTATGAGATCAGGCACAAATGACACCACCCTGTAATCATGTGTGAACATAGACAAAAACAAGGACACCTTACAATCACAAGGAGTCTCTGGGTGGTGCAAATCATTAAGCGCTCTGCTACTAACTGAAGGACTGGCAGTTTGAATCCACCCAGAAGTGCCCTGGAAGAAACTCCTGGTGATCTACTTCCAGAAGATCATAGCCATTGAAAACCCTATGGAGCACAACACTACTCTGAAACACATGAGTTTGCCATGAGTGGGACTCAGAACTGGTTATTATCCTACAACAACAAAAGTAACAAACTATCCCTCACTCCCAGCTGACATGAGTAACTACTGCTTTTCTACTATTACAATTCTAGCTCCACTTTGTCCCTCCTACCTCCTAAATAAAAACTGTAAAGATTGTCAATCATTGAATTGCCTCATCTGATTTACAGCATTTAATTTTGACCAATGACCAAATTTCAACATGCCAAAGTATAAAACAATCGTTCTGACAGATCCTGAAATTATGAATATTCAAGAATACATAATGAAATTCAAAAAGAAAAAGCAGGTAATTATACTATATTGATTTTATTATTATCTAATGTAATGAGCCATAAAACTATATTTTCAATGAGCACAAAGAACTAGTTGAATACAAGATCAGTTAGAAATGGGATAATAAAAAAGATGCAGAAATGGAAGTGAAGTGGGAAAGGCATATTTACAAAATTTGCCTCAACACTTCAAATTATTCTCTACTTACAGATAAATGACCTTTTCTTCAGCCAATGTGAACCACCTGAAGATTAGACTTTATTCTTCTTACCAGGTTCTCTTCAGTTTTATAATTGCATGAGAAGCATTTTTCATTCCACATACAATCTCTGAACATCAACCATGTACTAGGCATCATGGATTTAAAGTTGAATAAGATCCAGTCCAGTGACCAAGGAGATTACTTCCAAGAGGGTGAATCCTAAACTTGTTCTCTTTCTCAAGTTTGTTCAGACATCTGTGACCCAGGAAAGCTCCCTCTGCAGTTATTTGATCAATGTCTGTCTCACATGTATGACTAGTAGCTCTGCAGCAGTGACTGTGTGTAGCCTTACAAGTCTTGTGTCCAGCACAGCATCTGACACAAGAAGGCCCTCCATAAATATTAAGTGAATGAATTTGAGCACTCCTTTTTACTCATTTCCATGAAAAGGAGGGATTTGCAATGGCTTTCTCAGTTTTTCGAGGTCTTTTTTAAATCATAAGAACTTATATTGCCAAACAACTTGGGACACAGGTTGTGCAATGGTTAAGGAGCATGACCTCCAGTGAGGCTTCTTGGCTTTGAGTTCTGGTCCTACTACTTATTACAGTGTGAGTCTTTGGCCACTTGTCTTAACATTTGTTTAAGTCTCTGGGTTGTACAAACTGTTGATACGTTCCTAGGCTATCAGAAATGTTGGAGGTTTGAATCCACCCAGAGATGCCTCAGAAGAAAAGTCCGGATATCTACTTCCATTAAAAAAAAAAAAAAGGCAGCCATTGAAAACACTATGGAACATAGTTCTACTCTGACACTCACAGGGTCTTCAGGAGTTGAGGTCAAATCCACACCAACAGGTTTACTGGTTTTATGGTCAGTTTCCTTATCTATAAATGAGAAATGTGATAGCAATTACCCTTGATTGTTAGGAGGATATAATGAGTTCAATATGGTAGCCACCATGAGCTACATGTGGCTATGTTCTTGTTGTTCAGTACCATCAAGTAGATTCAGATTCACAGTGACACTATGAACAGCAAAACAAAACACGGCCTCATCCTGTGCCATCCTCACGATCATTGTTATAATTGAGCTCACCGTTGCTGCCATTGTTAAACTCATCTTGTTGAGGGTCTTCCTCTTTATGCTGACCCTCTAACAAGCATGACGTCCTTCTACAGGGACTGGTCCTCCTTGAGAACATGTCCAAACCTACGTAAGAGAAAATCTCACCATCTTCACTTTTAATGAGCATTCTGGCTGTAGTTTTTCTGAGGAAGATTTGTTCATTCTTTTGGCAGTCCATAGTATATTCAATATTGTTCACCAACACAGTAATTCAAAGGCATCGATTCTTCTTCAGTCTTCCTTTTTCATTGTCCAGCTTTCACATGCATATCAGGCGATTGAAAACACCATGGCTTGGGTCAGGCCCATCATAGTCCTTCAAGTGACATCTTTGCTTTTTAATACTTTAAAGAGATCTTTTGCAGCAGATTTGCCCAAAACAATCCATCGTTCGATTTATTGACTGCTGCTTCCATGGGTGTTGACTGTGGATACAAGTCGACCCTCAACTCATGGCGACCCCATACACAACAGATCTAATTGCTTACTGGTGCTGGGCCATTCCCGTGACTGGTTACAGATCAAACCATTGTGACCTATACAGTTTTCATTGGCGAATATCAAGAAATAGATCACCAGACCTTTCTTCCTAGTTTGCCTTAGTTTGGAAGCTCAGCTGAAACTGCTTAGCATCATAACACACACAAGCCTCCAATGACAGACAGGTGGTGGCTGTACATTATGCGTATTGCCCTGGAATCCAAGCTGGTTCTCCCATAATCAAGGCAAGAATTCAACTACTGAACCAACATAGCCTTCTTAATTTATTATTACATGCTGACATATTCAACCTATTTGTAGGCTGTAACTGTTCACAATGGTTACCTTTAATGAAGACAGCAGGCAAATCTTTACTGATATCCTTTGTGATTCCCACAATTTGCCAAGGATCAAAGGAACCGTTGGAAAAGATGATTTTGCTTCCCCTCACATTGAAGCCATCGTAGTACTCATTGGTGGACATAACACCCATGTTTAGTGAATAGTAACTAAACTCGGGGCCAAAGAAATCAGTACACTGCTGAACATAATAACTGCAAAGAAAATTAGACAAAATTTTAGGTGCTGGAGAGTAGAATTGAAGAAAGAAATTTACAGAAAGAGTGGTTTTTTTTTTGGTTTTTCAGTTGTTTTGTTTTCTTCTGGGTTCTGAATTACTTAAAATAGCTAAAAGGATTTCTTCAGTTTAAGAAGGAAAATTGTCTCTCTTTCTCTCTGTTTCTGTCTCTCTATCTATCTATTCTAGTTCAGCCTCTCCTTCTATGAGGTCTTCTAATAGGTAAGCACAGAGGAACATGGCCATCAAAGTAATTGTCTATAGTACCCTTGGCCAATTCAATGTAAAACCTTAGTGAGGAGGCTATAGACATGACATGCTACTGTTTTCTGGACTCCACCTAGGGCTTCCGAACAAGAAAGCAGAAAAATATTTTCTTTGCCTTCCCACCAAGTCCACCCTTGTACATGGACTAGTAACCACTATGGAAGGAAGAAAACGCAATGCATAGCCTGCCTGCCTGTTAAGAAGGAAGAGAGTATAGAGGCAGTGAGAGTGAAAGACTGCCTCTAATCCACAGAAGCATGCCCCAGGGCTCCTCAAACCCATCCAGTTCCAGTTATTCTAGCCCTGAGGTTTTAGAACATCAAAGAAAGACTAAAGAAGGGCATCAGTCAGAAAGCAAGATTTCTACTCCTGTGTCCTAGGAGAAAAAAGATATGTAAAGGGAAAAAGGGCTGATAATGTGAATGGGACTTCTCTCCACACTGGTGGAACAGACACCGAAAGAAGTGTGGCTACAGTAGGTGTTTGCCCCAATACAGGTACCTTCATCATAGACATTACTCTTAAAAAGATTGGTCCAATTAGTACACTTGGCTTTGACTAAGTCATAGCTCCATTCCTCACTAGGAAATTTGAGTTTTGGGGGACTTTCATAGAAAAACTATAGGCTTGAAGTTCCTACTTTTTTCCCACAAGTCTACACTTCTTTTCATGATTTTACCCTACAAGATATTTTTACATATTATAGTATCTATGCATTTTCATGTGCAAGGTATCTACACACAGACATACTTGGATACATGTAAAGAATGCTCTTCCCACAATCCTAACTATAAAATTGCCCTCAAAGTTCTTCATATTTATTAGCTTCTGTTTCTAGTAGACAAATCTAGAGATCAGGAACAGTATCTTGCTCTACAAAAGCAGTCAATATGAACAAAGGCTCATAAACTGATCACAGACAATTTGACTAAGGGTGGCCTGTCTTGCTTCATACAACCAGCAAATCTTGGCTGACATAAAATTCAAAACAGGTGGAGTAATTGCCTTCTTTATTTACAACTTTGCTGTCACCCATCTTCCTTAAATGGATTTTTTCAATAACACACAAAAGACCTGCTTGTTAAAAGGGTGTTAAATAAAATGACCCTGTAAGGCCAACCAGTGAGAATGAGGCTACTAGTTTATTTATTCTTATTCATTCTCTAAAACCTATAGAGTGTTTCCTGGTGGCTACTAATTATGTTAGATTCAGAAAAATTACATTGTATTTTTACATATCTTATTAGAATATTATTAATTTCTCAAACTTCCATCCAGAAGATTTCTCCCTTAAGTTTTCACAGATTTGAAATTGGCCAATCTGATCAATTTGAGTGTGGAAAAACAAACCAGCAAAAAACATATTATCATGATTTCTAGTGACAAACAGAAGTCAGAGTAGAGCCTTTACCTGAGAGGCACTCCAGTGAAGGGCTGGTTCTTCGAATCCGTGGTCTTAAAGAAACCAAATTCAGTGCAACACTGATAGTACCATTGCCTCTCTAGAAAGCAAAATGTCATTTCACTTAATCAAAAATGATATTTTTGTTACAAAAAGTAAAAAGCTTAAACAAATTTAGTACTCCAGTTTACTTGATACTTGTGAACTTCTAAAATAAATTTGACCTCATTATTATTATTATTTTTAGTCATGTCCAACATTACCACACCAAGACCTGAAACTATGTCCAGTGAGAAGGAGATACTAGTGAGGTCCTCACATGCTCCTAAAGTAATTTTATCTCATTCTCTCAGGACTATCTCAGTGAGCACCCCAGTTCTGTCTTCCTATCTGTTCTCTAGTTCCAGCCTCTGCTGGGAACACACTCCATTCTCTCTTCATCTGCCTCTAGTTAACTTCTCCTCAGAATGTCCCAGGCCCTTCTCCATGAAGTTTCATGAAGGAGGGATGGACATTCGATTCCCCTGTCCCTCACCATCTCTACATCTTCAGAAATGCTATGACTGCAAATTCCCCCCAAGAGGTCACCAATATTTGTAGGATGACATAAATCAACTAATCTAATTGTGGATAATAACTTAGAAGTTCAGTTCATCTAAAGTCTAGCAGCTATGCCAAAAATTCACTTGTTTTTTAGTCATTTAGTTAAACATTTTAAGAACTATTCATACAAAAATAGCTTGAAGTTGTAGGTATATTGGATGTCAAACAGACTAATGGGAGAGAGGTTCCCTAGGACGTGTTAACAATTTTTGCTCTAGTACTAACCTAAAGGTTGGCAGTTTGAACCCACTCAGCAGTGCTGCACAAGAAAGGCCTGGTGATCTGGTCCTGTAAAGATTACAGCCAAGAAAATCCTATGGTACAGTTTTCCTCTGTAACACATGGGGTTGCCATGAGTTGAAATTGATTGGATGGCAACTGGTTAGGTCACTCCAAAGTGTAACCGTGTTTGAGAGCTGCTAAATATAGAATTTGAAGTGGGGTGAGGTATGTTCTTGGCATCAGTGTGCTTGATTAATGTTGAAAAGTACTAAGGGCCACCTTTCTGTAGTCTGCTTCTTGCAATCCTAAGCATTTGGTATTTCTGAATCTTTTATTAACGTGATTTAATCTGTGTATATCCAGGTCCTTAACTCATTCACTCTCTCTTCCCATCCTTGAGTAAATACCATAGTTCTGGTTATTTTGTAATTCCTCATTTTCACCAGATAACACTTCACCTTTTGTAGAATTGTCGTCATCTATGGAAGAGTCCGAGAACTTTTTCAGTTTATCATTGTAACTTGCAGCAAGCCAAGACGAATATTCTTCCTTTAATTCTGAATGTATAATTTTTACGAATCTGTAGTATGGTGAACCCAGTGAGGAGTTAGTCATGGTGTCACAAAAGTCATCAATCCTGATTAAGATCTGGTTTCCCTGCAAAAATTGAGATTCCTATTGTCCTTAGGAGAATAGACATAGGATGGCTTTCAGCTCCAAATGGAATTAAACTCCAAAATTTTTTAAATGATTTAAGTGATTGATTTTAATTCAAATAAGATACCATTAATCTTTGGTGACTTGGCCTGAAGATCAGCTTCTGAAAACTATCAGCTCACCTGTATGGGTTTCAGAGTCAACTACAAGGGAGTCAACCTCCCTTGTGCAAGACACACAGCTCATAAAAGCACTTGCTTTAATGAAAGCTTTTGGTATTCAGGTAGGTATCTGGTTTGGAATAGGTTACAAATAAGCAAGCTTTGACTGAGCATGCAGTATCTTGCTAGAGCAGTGCTAGAAACTGTGGGAGGTGTAAAAGATGAGAACTAACACTTCAGAAGGATCCAGTCGAAGAAGACAAGATACATAAAATATGAAAACGTTAACGAGCTACTCTGGGAATTCTGAGAGAGTTTTGTGAGGACTAGAATCATGAGAAAAGGCTTCTTGAGGAGGGAGGAACTAAGAGGGAACTGGAAGATGGTGTAAGATTTAAATAGATAGAAGTAAGTAGAGTATTTGTATGATTATATTAATATGAAGTATCTGGAATAGATAAATGTATAAAGATTAGTGTTTAATAGCGGTTACAGGGCAAAGAAGGACAGAGAAAGGGGAGAATCGTTTTTCAGGTAATATAGAGTTTTTGTTTATGGGGATGGAAAATTTGGCAATGAATATTGATGATGTTTGCACATGTTTAATGTTATTGTTTTTATTGAACTGTGCATCTGAAAAATGTTGAATTTGCAAATGTTGAGTTTTTTATATTTTTACAAAAATTAAAAATTAAAAAAAGAGTGCATTTTAGGCAAGAGTGGCAATATGTCTGAAGAAGTGGCAGCAAGGATGTACAGTGTCTAAGAGGATGGTCAGTAGGCCTGAATGTGTGACAATGAATTAGATACTTAACTGTCTGAGCCTTATATTGCTCATGTGCTCAATGTGGACAATAATAATAAACTAATAAGAGTAGCTCATAAGATTGCTGTGAGGATTAAATGAAAGCAGCCCTAAGGATAGTGCCTGGAACAAAGTCATTTTCTAAGAAACAGCATTGCTATTATAATCATTATTATATTTTTTCTTCCTTTTTTTTTATTGTAGTAAGTGTATAGGAATTCAAATATTTGCCATGTCTACTATCTTTACATACACAGTTCAGTGATATTAATTACCATCATCATATTGTTCATCAAACACCATATTATCATTATTTTTTAGTCAAGAGAACTATTAAAAAGAAAAAAACTGGATATATCTATTGTTCATAGGATGTGGTTAGATTATAGAACTCTTACACTTTTGTTGATTATCAATAAAAGAGGGATAAAGGGCCTGTGGAGAAAAAAATTTTAAAGGAAAAATAAAATCGTTTCAAATTTGCTACCTATTGAAAAGCGTAAAAGATTTTGTGTAGATGAAGGTCAAATCTGTTGGCAGAATTATACTTTCCAAATTAAACTTGGTGAATTGTCTGTGGATTTAGGAATCCCTAACACCAAACTTGGAGTTACTGAATACTGCAAATGGTTAACATGCTGAGCGGCTAACAAAAAGGCTGGAGGTTCAAGCCCACCAACATGTACTTCAGAAGAAAGGTCTAGCAATCTACTTCCAAAAAATCATCTAATGGAAACTCTGTGGAGCACAATTCTATTGTGACACACGTGGAGCCACTATGAGTCGGAATAGGCATGACAGCAACAAGTTCATTGAATGCTACATTTGCGCAGAAAATCTGAAGCTGACAGTCAACATAGAAAGTGTTGTTAGAGAAACTGGATGTGATGAAAGGAAATATAATCATCCTTTATTAACTCATTTTTCTCAAATGCAATAGGACTTTCCCCTTGCGGGATTATGGGAAGGGTAAGGAGAACTCTGCTGGTGAGTGGTTAACAGCACCACTAATAGCCAAAACATCTGCATTTCAAATCCTCCAGGCGCTCCTTGGAAACCCTGTGAGGAGTTTTACTCTGTCCAATAGGGTCGCTATGAGTCAGAACATACTTCATGAAAATGGATTTTTTTATCTGCTGTTTTTTTTCTTTTTTTAAGGACAGATATGAGCAGTTAGCATAGAAAATAGTCTTGAATTGTAGTTATATTTTGTATGAACCACCTGAGACCTGATGTAGGGTTCCCACTCTAGAGGTTTTGCAGTGAAGCCAAGGAATCTGCATTGTTGGCATGCATGTCAGGTAACCATGTTGCAAATCGGTTCTCATGACAATTGCAGAAAGTCTGGTAGAGCTGAATCTTCTAAGGTGCTGATATTGAAAGAAAAATCTACTCTCACCAATGTCGCTTATATAGTGGCATTTCAGGGGATTTGGTTTGTTTTGGTATAGCAGAAGCCCTACTAAAACAAGACGTAGATTTGCAGTGTTTGCTTGAGTGAGGGAAATAGCCTTCAAAAACCCATAACTGGCTGAAAGTCATCTATGTACATGGCCTCACATTAGGTATCAACAGATTAATACATAGTCCTCATTTCTACTAGGCTCTTCAAAGGGCAATTCTAAATATCAGCTTTCATGCTAGAGTTGCATGTTGGTTCAGCAAAAAGAAAACTACATGGAGTTCTGGCAAAATGGCAAGCTAGGCAGAAGCACCACGCCATCCCTCCGCAGCAAAGATCCAACAAACTAAGTCGAACAGAGAATACAACAATCCTGAAACCCTAAAACATCAAATGAAGAGATAAAGAACTCAGCCAAGCACCAAATGGAGTGAGAAAACTGACAGAGAACGGAGAGCAAGGAGAGATTCATGCAGAGGTCCCCTACCAGCTAACGCAGCGTGAATCCGCCATCTTGGACTCCTATCGGAGACCAGCAAACAGGAGGTACGAGAAAGCAGCCTCAGGGAGCGTCCAGCAGGAGACAAAACAAAGGGTAATTTGCGATATACGCTTTCTCATCCCCCATCCCTCTTCACCCTGAGTTGGCCTCCTCTGCTTCCTGCGGCCACAATCTCTTTACCGGGAAATACCGGCATTTCACACACCTGAATGGGCGGCTCTCTAAGTGCAATTTGCTGGCTGCTGGTGTTGCTTTTTTACTTGTCTTTTGATTTCTTCCTTGCCTCTCGCCACCTCCCCCTCCTTTCAGTAGAGTACCTCGCTCCGTGCACCATCTTTGCTTCTACCTGAGGCCCTGCAGAGTGCCGGTAATTTGTGATATATGCTTTCCCACTCTCTACCCTTCATAACCCACACTCGACCCGATATGCTTCCCACAGACACAGTCTCTTCTCCAGAAACACCAGCCAGCACTAGCTGGCTCTCTGAGTGTCATTTGTTGGCTGCTAGTGTTGCTTTTTTTCCTACTTCTTTTCATTTCTTACTTGCCTCTTGCCACCTCCCCTTCCTTTCACTCGAGTACCTGGCTCCGAGCGCCATCTTTGCTTCTACTTGAGGGGCTGCGGAGCTCCATTCGAGTGTGCAGCTGTTTCCCAGTCTGGGCTACCTCGCTGATGGGATCCTGGGGCTTTTGCTCATTTGTTTTGAATTGTTTGTTTTATTTTCCTTTTCTTAAGTTGGGAGCCCTTTCTGGCCAGGCGGAGCTGCGAGGTAAGGAGATTCCCCTTCGGCTTCCACAGATGTGCAGAGGGATCCCTGAGGACATTTCCTTTTTCACTGTTTTTTTTTTTCTGTTTTGCGGGGGTGGGGCGGGGCTTGCTTGTTCTTTTTCTTTTCTTTTTAATTTGTTTTGTATTCTTTTCCGTCTTTTTCCCTTTTTGTCTTTCTTCTTTGCTCAGTTTCTTGTCTCTCTATATCTTCCTTCTCTTTCTGTTCCCTGAATACCTGGTGTTGTATACCTCTACTCCTTCTAGCCAAGCTGTACTGCAACACCTGAGAGCGACTTCCCCAGACCTCATAGCTGCACCAGTGGTATCCCTGGTAACTTTGCAGTTCATTAACCTTTCTGATTTTTATTTATTCATTCTTTTCTTTTCTTCCTCTTCCCCTTTCTGTTTTTCTCCATTTCGTAGTCTCTCGTCTCTCCATTCCAACGGCAAGCTCCCCTAGCATTCTTTTTTGTTTGTTTGTATGTTTTTGGCTCCTGTTCCTCTCTCCTCTCTCGCATATCCATCTTAGCTCCACACATAACAATCTCTCCGCTGCATCCTGCCTACCTGCACCGTGCGCTTGACATCACACCACCAAGCAGCACAGGCAAGTCCTACTGGAACCTGCCCTGCACTGATTACCCACCCGCTCTGGTGGTTGTAGTAAGTGCCACAAATAACCCGTCCCAGTAACTCCTCTGCAGCTAGACCTGCACTGCCGCACCATATCGGAGTGACAGACCCTGCCAGTTGGAAAAGGAGGTGAAAAGTATTGTGCGCACAGAGGAGCAAACAACAAGGAACACACAATCCGCCGGCTCAGACATAGTTGATTTTTTTTTTTTTTTAAAAAGGGAAGAAACAAATCTACAATCAATAAACAAGAAAAATAACTACAGAATGCCCCCAAAAGAGCAGACAATATCAAACATTTACAAAACAGGACAGAATGGTTCCAGTAGGCGTCCAAAATAAAACACCAGATGACTCTCCTGTGGAAGAATGCACATTAGAACTACTTGATAGGGAATTCAAATCTCTAATATGCAGAATTCTCTAAGAACTGAGGCAAAAAGCTGACAAACATGAGGAAAAAATAGACAAATTCATGGAAAATACATTCATAAAATTGGAAGAATTCAGGAAAATAATGCAGGAACAAAATGCCAAAATAAATTCACAACTAGAAATTATACAAAGACAACAATTAGAAATCCAAAAGATAAACAACAAGATTTCAGAAATGGACGATGTCATACAAGGGCTGAGAGGCAGATTTCAAATGGTGAAAGACAGGATCAATATAATTAAAGACAAATATGTGGATACAACACTGTTTCAGGAAAACTCAGAAAAAAGAACAAAGAAAAATGAAGAGACCCTGAGAGTTATGTGGGAGACAATCAAAAGCAAAAATTTTTGAGTGATTGGAATTCCAGAACAGGGGGAGGAAACAGAAAACACAGAGGATCATAGAAGAACTGCTGACAGAAAACTTCCACAATATAAAGAAAGATGAAAAGCTGGCCATCCAAGAAGCTCAACAAACCCCATATAGAAGAGACCCCAAAAGAAAATCACCGAGGCAGATCATATTCACACTCGCCAAAACCAAAGACAAACAAAGAATCCCGAGAGCAGCTTGTGAAAAACAAGAAGTCACATACAGAGGAAAAACAATAAGACCAAGCTCAGATTATTCGGCAGAAATCATGCAGGCAAGAAGGCAATGGGATGACATATCTAAAATCGTGAAAGAAAAAAATTATCAGCCAAGAATAATATATCCTGCAAAACTCTCATTCAAATTAGGTCATTTTCAGATAAACAGAAATTCAGGGAATATGTAAAAGTCAAACCAAACTTACAAGAATTATTAAAGGGAGTTCTTCGATCTGAGGACAAACTGCTTCAGTTCACAGGCAGAACCTAGGACGCAAGATCGTACCAGCCAGATACATATCTAGGAAATGAACTCTTGAGGACTATCCAAAACCAAAAGAAATACAACAGGGAAACAGAGCAGTTAATCAGTAAATGACAACAACATCAACACAATAAAAGAGGGAATAAACGCCATAGGTATAGAAACTTGTAATGGAGAGGAAGGCAAGGCGATACCAAGTAATTGTAGTCTGCTTCAAACTTAGAAAGATAATGGTAAAATTCATGGTAACCACAAAGAAAGTTAACAAACATACTCATAAAAAAAAGAGGAAAAACATAAGGTGTCAGCAATAACAAACGAAATGGAAAAAAAAAAAACACAAATAAAAATAACTCAGCACAAGAGAGTAAGAAGAACAAAGAAAACTTCAGCACCACAAAAAATAGCACTACAAAATGACAGCAACAAACTCACAACTATCAGTAATTACACTGAATGTAAATTGACTCAATGCACCCATAAAGAGACAGAGAGTGACAGAATGGATAAGAAAACAGGATCCATCAATATGCTGTCTAAAAGAGACACACAGTAGAAACAAAGATGTGAATTTATTAAAAGTCAAAGGTTGGAAAAACATATATCAAGTTAAAAAATACCAAAAAAAAAAAGCAGGAGTGGCAATTCTAATCTCAGATAAAATAGACTTTAAAACAAAAGAAGGACACTATATAATGACTAAGGGGATGATCCATCATGAAGACATAACCAGAATAAACATTACGCACCCAATGGCAGGGCTCCAAAATACATAAAACAAACTCTAACAACACTGAAAAGAGAAATTGACAGTTCCACAATAATAGTAGGAGACTTCAACACACCATTCTCTG
>NW_004444332.1:78783-79766 GCF_000243295.1 Trichechus manatus latirostris
CTTCACTGGAGAATTCTACAAAACATTTAAAGAGCTTGTACCAGTACTACTCAATCTATTTCAGAGCATAAAAGAGGAAGCAACACTTCCAAATTCATTCTATGAAGCCAACATAACCCTGATACCAAAACCAGGTAAAGACATCACAAAAAAAGAAAATTAAAGACCAATATCTTTCATGAATATAGATGCAAACATTCTGAACAAAATTCGAGCCAATAGAATTCGGCTTCATATCAAAAAAATAATACACCACGACCAAGTAGGATTCATACCAAGTATGCAAAGATGTTTCAACATTAGAAAATGAATCACTGTAAGCCACCACATAAATAAATGGAAAGAAAAGAATCACATGATCATCTCAATTGACACAGAAAAAGCATTCGACAAAGTCCAACACCCATTCCTGATAAAAACTCTCAATCAAATAGGTATAGAAGGGAAATTCCTCAACATAATGAAGGGCATCTATTCAAAACCAACAGCGAACATCATTCTTAAATGAGAGGGGCTGAAAACATTCCCCTTGAAAACAGGAACAAGACAAGGATGCCGTTTATCACCACTCCTATTTCACATTCTGCTAGCAGGTTCTAGCTAGAGCAATAAGGCAAGAAAAAGAAATAAAGGGTATCCAAATTGATAAAGAAGAAGTTAAACTGTCCCTGTTTGCAGATGATATGATACTATACATAGAAATCCCTAAAGACTTAACGAGAAATCTACTGGAACTAATAGAAAGATTCAGCAGAGTAGCAGGATACAAGATCAACATTCAAAAATCAGTTGGATTACTATACACCAGTAAGGAGAATGATGAAAAGGAATTCAGGAAAACAATACCATTTTCAATAGCACCTAAAAAGATAAAATACTTAGGAATAAATCTGACCAGGGATGTAAAAGACCTATACAAAGAAAACTATAAAACACTACTGCATGAAACCCAAAAGGATCTACATAAATGGAAAAACATACCA
>NW_004444332.1:82119-92848 GCF_000243295.1 Trichechus manatus latirostris
GGGTTGTTAAACAATGTCATAAAACAACATGTGTACTACTGTTTCATGAGAAACTATTTGTTTTGTAAGCCTTCACCTGAAGTACAATAAAAAAAAATAAAATTCCTATGCTAAAAAAAGAAAACCACATGAATTTCAATCTACTTACCTCCCCATATAGCACATAAAAATCCTCCAAATCTAAGTTTGATCTATTATCAGAATATAAGCTAGATTTTTACATAAGAAAATTCTATGCTGTAAAGATTTTAAATGTGTAGTTTCCAATCCATTCATTTCTAAGAATACTCTGCGATTTCAGTCGTGAAACAAAAGGTAGAATAAAGTCTCTTGTAGACAACAATAATCTTAGAAATTTAAAAGAAGAAAAGGTATTAAAGAGAAAAGTTTATCCTTGACCAAGCCCTTTCCAACCACTTCCTAACTCCAAAGCACACCTCAAGAAATTATTGGGTATTATTCATTAAAATCACTAAGCCAACAGGTACTGAGGGAAAGAATCTGCCTTGAGAAGATTAAAGTTTGAATTTTAATGAGCCCATTGGCTTCATTTACAGGTTCTTCCATGAAAACACTATCCTGCCCTTATCTGCAGAACAGTCTCACCTCTTTGCTTTGCTTTATATTGGCTGTGTGACTGCAGGCCAGCTACTTGGCCTCTCTGAGGATCAGGGTCCATATCTTTAAATGTGGATGTAACAATGCCTACCTAAAAAAAAAAAAAAAAGGAAAATTTGCCCGCAAGTCAACTCCGGCTCATAGTGATCCTATAGGACAGAGTAGAACTGCTTTATATGGTTTCCAAGGAGCCTCTGGTGGATTTGAACTGCTGACCTTTTGGTTAGCAGCCATAGCTCTTAACCGCTACACCACCAGGGTTTCAAAGTGCCCATTAATGAGAGTGTATTACAGTAAATGAGACTACGTTAGTGGACCTGTCCCGTAGATTGCTGCATCTTAGTTGTGATCATTAAATCTGATATTTTCCATGATAGAGTGAAAATTTAATTTTGCAAAAAGGAAGGAAGGAAAAAAGGAAGGATGAGGGAGGGAGGAAAGAAAGAAAAGAAAGAAAAAAGGAAGTGAGGATGAAATCATTTACTTAATTTGGAGTCTTTTTAAAAAGAAGTTAAGAAACATAATATATATTATCACAGTAGTCAACAAATGGGTTTTAGTGAGAGAAAGTCACATTGAAATTCTGACTCAGCCCCTTAGTAGACATTGTGTCTTTGGGCAAGTCATTTAAAGCCTTGGAGCCTGGGCTCCTCATTTTTAAAATTGGACTTACACAGAGATACTATGAGAATTTTTAGGAGAAAAAAATATAAACTACTTAGCATAAGTTCTGTGCAAGGATAAGCCCTTAGTTTGTGGTAGTTGTTATAAATACGATTATCTCATTATTATAATTATTATTCCTTAATAAAATGGAACAGGTGAAGGCCACTGGATGTTCATTTATAGGCAAACTTATTTTGATACAAGTCCATTACATTTGCAAAAGATCAAATTGCATGATCTTGGCCTTCTGACAGAACAACCATCCGCCTCAAAAGTAAACTCTATACTTTTTCCAGGTCATTGGAGGCTAGTCATACAATGTTTAACCTCTAAGTCCTAGAATGATTGTCATCTTTGCTGAGAATTCCTGCTAGCCAAATTGGAGACCAGGCGTATCAGTTACAAAGTCAGCAAATCCTCCATTCTTTTGAGAAAGAAGGTGGGCATAAAATTAACACAGATTAAATCACAGGGAAATTACTGTACCTGAAGAATTATTTTAGTTCTGGTTAAATGTGGGCCTTGCATACCCTTAATGAGATTTAAAAAAACGCATATAAACTTAACAATTCAATAATGATTAATTATTCAGTAATAAAAGGCTTATGCATGATATTCAAATTACAAAACAGACATACAAATCACACATCACAAGCCAAGTCTCTCCTTGGATGATCCTTTAGAAACAAGATTTTTCTCTACAAACTACTTCCAAAGAGAAGAGAGAGGAAAGTGTGACACTCATGTTTTCCAAGTAACTAAAATATTCAGGTGTGCTGGGGGATGGCAACAAGAAAATGGATGTGGATGGTTCTGTTGTTTCAGACCCATAATAATGGTTTTTGGGGAGAGAAGGCATTGGGAGTGTCTGCTCCTCAGCCTGACCTTTTTATTCCCAGCATGTGTTACCAAGAGTTAGTGGCAGCTCCTTCCTCAGCATTACTTCAGCATTCAGAGGATTCTGAACCCAGGATTGGTTTTAGGTTTCTTAATCACTAACCTAGGAAGCTCTAATTCATTCACAGTCAGTCATATATACAACATTTATTCTTTTGTTTTTGGAAAGAAGATTTTCTACCAAGACTTTAAGGTTTAATTTTACAAATATTTCCTTTGTTAGGCATTTCCCATATATTACTATTGAATGCCTGTTATGGGTTGAATTCTGTCCCCCCAAAAGTTATATTGCAGTCCTCACCCTTCATCCCTGTGAATGTGACATTGTTTGGAAATAGGGTCTTTGAAGATGTTATCAGATAAGTTAACATGATGTCCTACTGGAATAGGAGAGTCATACTCCCATTCAAGTGCTTCCATGAAAAAGAGGACAGACAGAGACAGACATGTAGTAACGAAGGGAGAAGAGCCATTTAATGATGACATTACAATGAGACTACAATCCAAGGAATGCCAAAGGTTACCAGAAGCTGAAGGAGACAATAAAGAATCTCCCCTAGAACCTTCAGAGAGTACATGGCCCAGATGACAGCCTGAATTAGTAATTTTAGACTACAGAATGGTGAGACACTAAGTTTATGTTGTTGAAAGCCACATCCTTTGTGATAATTTGTTAAGGCAGCACTAAGAAACTACAATGGCCCATGATGTAGGTGCATTAGCCCCAAAAGTCTTGGAACTAGTCATACTTACCTCAAGGGGTATCCTGTTATGAGACACATAGATAACAAGAGATAGAAACTGTGGAGAAGGGGCCCTGGAGATCTAGTTTAATCCATATCAATATTCCTTCTCCAGATACCAAAGAAAAACTGAATGGGAGCCAGGCAGAGTCTCTGTTCTAAAGAATGGTATGATCTAGCAGCGGAAATGTACTCCTACAGCACCAAATGAGATGGAGAAATGTATATATATATATATATATATATATATATATGATAAGATCACAAAATAAATGCTGTGAGTGGCGAGTACTGGTTAAAGAAAGAAGAGGCTGTATCTGCTTGGAGCAGTCAGGAGAGATTTCATGGGAGGATGGCTTTTAAAATGCACTTAACATGTTTTGATGGGAACAAGAATAGGGAGCCTTCCAAATGACTAGAGCAACCTGAGCGGAAATGTGCATGTGAGTATGAGAATAGCAAATTGTAGAATATGGCTAGAACACAAGTTATGAAATTTGGAAGAATGGGACTTGCGATAATAGCAGACTGAATACTTTTTGTAGTAGTTCATCCTGTTGATCAACAAGAGTTTCTAAGGGTTCTTTAGCAAGAGAAGCAATGAGATAAGAGCTGTTCTTTAGGAAAATTAACCTAGAGTTTGGTATACAAAGAAGTGGGTTAGGGGCAGACAGGAGGCTGGAAGACAGATCAGAAGGCCTATTAAGGATCTGAATGAGAATGGAAAGGGATAACAATGAAGGAGGGTATGGCCACAACTGCCTGTTTTTAGAATTTTTTCCCCAGCCCATAGCACAGTGCTGGCACTAGGATGGTATTCAGTGTGGGAAGATGGAAGCAAGGGAAGAAGAGAGAGAGAAGTGTTAGAAGGAGGGAGAGAGAGAAAGGGGGAAGGAGGGAAAGTATAAGAGACGTTTCCATTACGACTTTGAAAACTTGTGTGTAATATTCTCAACTCATAATTATGAAGCTCCCTCACCCCAAAAGAAGTGTACATAAAAACTAGTGAGATCTGTAGTCTAGTTAACTGTATTATGCCAATGTCAATTGGTTTTGATAATGTACTATAGTTATATAAGATGTTTATATTGGATAAGAGTGGATGAAAAGAACATGAGACGTATCAATATACTTTTTGTAACTTCCTGTGAGCCCATAATTAGTTTCAAAAATAAAAAAAAGTATAAAAAAATCAATGCAAGTTGTAAACCAATTTATCACCTTATTCTAGCAGATGTCTGTCCTTGTACTTACTCTCTTTGGCAGTTTACCCGGCTAATTAGGGTTACTTGTGGTGTGAGGCTGTCTGGGTTAGGTAACCCAGGCTCTGGACATGTTTCTTAAGCTCTGACATTCCTCAAAAAAAACTTTATTTCCCTAATCTCCCCAAAAAAGTTGTGATTTTTTTTTTTGAGATTACAGAGTTCACAAGTTTTCCATTTCAAACCCTATCTTATTTCTTGACCCAGTGGATCAAAAGAGCTAAAAATGTTATCATCTTTAAATTCAAATATTCTTTTAAAGTTCCTGCATCTGACAGTTACTTAAACTATTAAAATTCAACATATTTTTCTCTTCAGTCCATGCAAGACGTAATTCCATTAGTTTTAATTTGCGTATGATTGTTACTATGACACAGATCAGGCTCAGGGTAATCCTACTTAATGGGATAGCTTTTTTAAATTTTTTTACTTAAAAGGTTTTATTGAAGATGTTGAATTCTTACAGTGCATCCATTATTATTCCATTATTCCATTTTTTAAAAGAGTTTCTAAGTGTATTTAGAATAAAAGATGAGTAAGAAGTTTCGGCATATTAATAATTCAGTAGCTGACATATTTCATCAGTTGGTTTTATTCTCATACTAGAAGCCCGTATGTATTATTTTAATTTTTAAAGAAATATCCACGCCACGTATATCTTTGTTTATAACTAATTTATGACACCTAGACATCTAGTGAATGCCTTCTTGAGCTGTTCTTTCTTTCTCCATCTCTTCCCTGCTTTATTTCTTCATTTTCTTACCTCATTGTTGTTTGCATTTATATTGTGTTGAACAGTGGACCCAATAAGCGTAAGCAAACGTTCCAGAAGAAAGGTTCTGTCCATTACTGAGTTAAATTTAAATTTTTTACGTAACCTGTGGGAAAGAAAACAAGAGAACATCCCTGAAGTTTCACTTCACTTTAACCTCAAAACGGAAATGTAAAAACATAATCCAGAATGAATAAATACTAGATTTTTTTCATCATATTTATACTATAGTAGGAGAAATAAATCATGGTCCCAATGGTCACAGTCATCGTTATGCTTCAGCCCATTGTTGCAGACAATGTATCAATCCATCTCTTTGAGGGTCTTCCTCTTTTTTGTTGACCCTCTACTTTACCAAGCATAATGTCCTTCCCCAGGGACGGATCCCTCTTGATAACATGTTCAAATTATGTGATATGTATTCTCGCCATTTTTGCTTCTAAGCAGCATTCTGGCTGTACTTCTTCCAAGACAGATTTGTTGGTTCTTTTGGCAGTCCATGGTATATTCAGTATTCTTCGCCAACACCACAACTGAAAGGTTACAATTATTCTTTGGTCGTCCTTAGTCATTGTCAAGCTTCCGTTTGCGTATGACACCATTGAAAACACCATGGCTTGGGTCAGGCTCACCATAGTCTTCAAGGTGACGTTTTTGCTTTTCAACACTTGAAAGAGGACTATTGCAGCAGATTTGCCCAATGCAAATCCTTGCACACATACAGAATCCCGTACAAAATCCTTACTCCATATAGTGTATAAACGGTAAGTTAGACTTGTCTTTTAGAACAGATAATAGCAGAAATGGGAAGTTAAGCATACACACTACAGAGAAATGAATGAACCTGTAGATTAAACAGACCTGTGAGATACATTAGTTCCTGTAAACAACCAGGAATCATGTATAAGGAGATAGCTAAAGTGAATGTAGGAGTATTCATGAATGCACAATGGCAAACATTTTCCAGTGTTGGGTAATCTGGACTGTATTGGGGCCGTTTAGGTCTGAGGACCATTCTACTGGAGGTGTTGAGGTGTGAGCAGTTCTGAGGACTGCAAATTATATTGTGATCTTAAAAAGTCAGTTAAGTTTCTAAGTATTAGTTTTTTAAATCTATAAAATGACAAAGTTAGAACTAGATGATCTCTTAGAGCCCTTCCACAAATTAAATTCTAGAGATCTGCTTTACTCTGATTTGTCAAAGTTTAATTGTTGACATGTTAAAGTATCATTCAGATACGTACCAAGTACTAATATGGCATGTTTATGTTTCACTGGGACCTTTTTGTTGATTATTCACCACTTGTAAGATTATGAACCATTCTGGAGAACTTGATATTTAAAGTAATACAGAAACTAAAGTCCATGTTTACCAGCAAAGAGTGTAGAATATTGGAGGCAGAGCCAATGTGGGGCTATAGACAGAAGCACCATGCTGTCCCTCTGCAGCAAAGACCCAAAAAACTAAGTAAAACCGATACAAACATCAATCTTGGAACTCTGAGTACCAAATGAAGGAATAAAAACTAGATCAAGCACTGAATAGAATAAGAAATTGACAGAGAACAGAGAACGAGGAGAGCTATGTAGTGGAGGTCCCATACCAGATAATGTGGCCGAATTCTACATCTTAGTCTAAAGCTGGGGTAGAATTCTGATAGGGAGTAAGGAATACAACTTCATGGAGCTCCCAACAGGAGACAGAGCACCCGATAACCAGGGATGCATGCTTTCCCACCCTGATCCTTCTTCCTTCTCTGCGGCATCTGCTGCTTTTCATCAGGCCATTGCTGCCCAGCAGGAGAGATACTAACTCACTGCTGCGAAGGTCTGTCCTTCCCCCACCAGCTGGCTCCTTCATTGCCATTTTCTGTTTGTTTGCATGTTTTAATTATTTATTTATTTATTGGTTGGTTCTCTCTCTCTCCCTTCCTTCCTTTCCTTTCTCCTGCCCAGCTAACCCTGTGTGCCATTCCCTCCACTTCTTGAATCTAGAATATCAAAACACATTAAAAAAAAAAAAAGGAAAAGATGGCTCCAGAAAGCAATCAAAATAAAACCACTGATAACCTTCTGCTAGAAGAAAAGACACTAGGACTACCTGATAGGGAATTCATTCTATAATATTCAGGGGTCTCCAACAGATGATGGAAAATGCAGACAAAAATAAGGAAAAATAGACAAAATTGTGGAAAAGATAAAACAATGGATGAAATCAGGAAAATAACGCAGGAACAAAATGTAAAAATAAATAAACAACTAGAAATCATAGAAAAGGGGAATTAGAAATCTGCATGATAAAAAAACAAGATTTCAGAAATGGACAGTGCAATAAAAGGTTTTAGGAGCAAATTTGAAACAATGGAAGACAGGATCAGAGAAACTGAAGACAAATCCTTGGATACCACTATGAGGAAAAATCAGAGAAAAATGAAGAAACCCCGAGAACACAGTGGGATACAATCAAAAGCAAAAATTGTGTGACTGGAGTTCCAGAACAGGAGAAGGAAACAGAAAACACAGAGAGGATATTGAAGATTTGCTGATATAAAACTTCCCTAATATCATAAAAGATGAAAAGCTGACTACACAAAAAGCACAACGAAATCCATATAGGGTAGACTTTAAAAGAAAAACACCAAGACGTATCATAATCATTCATGCTAAAACCAAAGACAAAGAAAGAATTCTAAGAGCAGGCTGAGAAAAATAAAAAGTCACATACAAAGGGGAAACAATAAGACTAAGCACTGATTACTCAGCAGGAACCATACAGGCAAGAAAGCAATGGGATGACATATAAAATCTTGAAAGATAAAAAAGGCCAACCAAGAATAATATATCCTGCAATACTCTCACTCAAATATGATCTTGAAATTTAGGATATTTTCAGATAAAGAGCAATTAAGGAAATATGTAAAAACCAAAACAAACAAGAATTATTAATGGGAATCTTTGGTTAGAGAACCTACAACATCAGACAACAACCTGAACCTACACAAGGGATGACATCAGCCAGATACCAAAGTAGATAATGAATTATCAAGGATAAATCAAAAGTAAACAATTTATGCCAAGGAACAAGTTGTCCATAAATGACAGCAATGTCAAAACAACAAAACAGGAAATAAATGGTGTAGGTATAGGACTTTCAAATGAAAAGGAAGTCAAGGCTTTATCAAGTAAACAAGACTGGTTTAAAGTTAGGAAGATAGGGCTAAATTTCAAGGTAACAGCAAAGAAATTTAACAAAACTACCCATCAAAATATATAAGAAAAACATAGTCTCAGTAACCACAAAATTTTCAAAATGAAAAAACAAAAAAAGTAGACAAATAAAAGGAATTCAGCACAGAAGAGTAAGAGAAACAAAGAATATATCAGCAACATGAAAATAGCACTACAAAATGACAGCAATAAACTCACACCTGTCAATAATCACACTGAAGGTAAACGGCTTAAATGCACTCATAAAGAGACAGGAAGTGACAGAATGGATTAAAAAACAGGAACCATAAATATGCTCTCCATAAGAGACACATCTTAGCAATAAAATTTATTTAAATTTAAATTTATCAAAAATCAAAGGATAGAAAAAAATATATGAAGCCAAATAGCAACCAAAATACAGCAGGAGTGGCAATACTAATCTCAGATAAAATAAACTTTAAAACAAAATCCACCATAAATAACAAAGAAGGATATTATATAATGATTAATGGAGCAATCCACCATGAAGACACAACCATAATAAGTAACTTACACACCCAATTACAGGGCTCCAAAATACATACAACAAACTCTAACAGCACCGAATAAAAAAAAAGATAGTTCCCAATAATAGTAGGAGACATCAACACACCATTATTCATAAAGAACAGAATATCTAGAAAGCAACTCAATAAGGATACAGAAGATTTAAGGTGACAACCAACCAACTTGACCTCAGAGACATAATTAGAACACTCCAGTTAAGAGCTACAAAGTGCACATTCTTCTCTAACACATATGGAACATTCTCCAGAATAGACCATATCTTAGGCCACAAAGAAACCCTCAACAAAATCCAAAACATTTAGATAACACAAAGTATCTTCTCTGATCATAATGTGATTAAATAGAAATTAATAATAGGAAGAGCAAGGAAAAGAAATCAAATACATGGAAATTGAATAACATACTGCATAAAAACCACTAGGTAATAGAAGAAACCAAGATGAGCTCAAGAAATGCCTAGAATCAAATAAGAATGAAAACATAGAGTTGCAGCAAAATGGCGCTCTAGGCAGAAGCACCACGCCGTCCCTCCACAGCACAGATCCGAAAAACTAAGCCGAACAGAGAATACAACAATCCTGAAACCCTAAAACATCAAATGAAGAGATAAAGAACTCAGCCAAGCACTAAATGGAGTGAGAAAAATGACAGAGAACGGAGAGCGAGGAAAGATTCACTCGGAGTCCCCTACAATCTAACGCAGCACGGATCCACCATCTTGGACTCCTATCGGAGACCAGCAAACAGGGGTACAAGAAAGCAGGCTCACGGAGCATTCGGGGAGAGACAAAACAACCGGTAATTTGCGGTGTGTGCTTTTCCACGCCTCACCCCTCTTTGCCTCAGCTCAGCCTCCTCTGCTTCCCGCAGCCACGGTCTCTTGACCGGAAGCACTGGCTGCTTGGATTCCACACACCCAAGCAGGAGGCTCTCTGGGTGCCATTTGTTGGCTGTTGGTGTTGCTTTTTTCCATTTCTTTTGATTTCTTCCTTCCCTCTGGCCATCTCCCCCTCCTTTCGCTCAAGTGCCTCGCTCCGTGAGCCATCTTTGCTTCTTCCTGAGGGGCTGCAGAGCACCAGCAATTTGTGATAGACGCTTTCCCACTCTCTACACTTCATCACCCACACTCGGCCCCTCCACTTCCCGCGGACACAGTCTCTTGTCTAGAAACACCAGCCCGCATTAGCTGGCTCTCTGAGGGCCATTTGTTGGCTGCTAGTGTTGCTTTTTTTTTTCTGCTTCTTTTGATTTCTCACTTGCCTCTTGCCACCTCCCCCTCCTTTCACACGAGTGCCTGGCTCCGTGCGCCATCTTTGCTTCTTCCTGAGGGGCTGCGGAGCTCCATTCAAGTGTGGAGCTGCTTTCTGGTCTGGGCTACCGTGCTGCTGGAATCCTGAGGCTTTTGTTTGTTTGTTTGTTTTGAATTGTTTGTTTTCTTTTCCTTTTCTTCAGTTGGGAGCCTTTTCTGGCCAGGCGGAGATGCATGGCAAGGAACTCCCCTTAGCTCGCACAGATGTACAGAGGGATCCCTGAGAGCATTTCTTTTTTAGTTGTTTTTATTTTTTCCTGTTTTTTTGGAGGCATTTCTTGTTCTTTTTTTTTTTTTTTTTAAATTTGTTTTGTTTTCTTTTCCTTCTGTTTCCCTTTTTGTCTTTCTTCATTGCTCAGTTTCTCATCCCTCTATATCTTCGTTCTCTTTCTGATTCCTGAATACCAGGCGTTATATACCTCTATGCTTTCTAGCCAGGCTGTATTGCAAAAACTGAGAGTGAATTCCCCAGACCTCATAGCTGCACTGGTGGTATCGCTGGGAACTTTGTGGTTCTTTAACCTTTCTGATTTTTATTTATTCATTCTTTTCTTTTCTTCCTCTTCCCCTTTCTGTTTCTCTCCATTTCATAGTCTCTCATTTCTCCATTCCAACGGCAAGCTCCCCTAGCATTTTTTTTTGTCGTTTGTATGGTTTTCTCTCCTGTTCCTCTCTCCTCTCTCCC
>NW_004444332.1:99065-101951 GCF_000243295.1 Trichechus manatus latirostris
AAGTACAGTAAAATATATATATATATAAAAAAAAAGAATGAAAACATATCATACCAAAACTTTTGGGAAACAGCAAAGGCAGTGCTGAGAAGTAAATTTACAGCAACACATGCACACATCAAAAGATGAGAAAGGGACAAAATCAAAACAATAGCTACACAACTCAAACAAATAAAGAGAGAACAGCAAAAAAAGCCTATAGCCACCAGAAGAAATGAAATAATAAAGATCAGAGCAGAAGCAAATAGAGAATACAATAACAATAAAAAGAATCAATAAGACTAAAAGTTGGTTCTTTGAAGGATCAACAAAATCGACAAACCATTGGCCAAAAAGACAAAATAAAAACAGGAAGGGATGCAAATAACAAATGAAATGGGGGACATTACAACAGACTCATTTGAAACAAAAAGGATCATAAAAGAGTACCATTAATAACCTAGAGCAAATGGACAGAATTCTAA
The DNA here is from genome assembly GCF_000243295.1 of Trichechus manatus latirostris. NCBI lineage: Eukaryota > Metazoa > Chordata > Mammalia > Sirenia > Trichechidae > Trichechus > Trichechus manatus. The sequence goes on from NW_004444332.1 coordinate 99,530, forward strand.
AAACACACTACCTATCCAAACTAACACAAACTGAAGTTGAAAATATGAGAAGACCCATAATTAGTGAAGAGATTCAAAAGATTAAAAAACAACAATAATAATAAAAGACTCCTAACGAAAAAAAGCCCCGGCCCAGATGTCTTCACTGAAGAATCTACCAAACATTCACAGAAGAGCTTACACTAGTACTTCTCAAATTATTTCAGAACATAGAAAATGAAGCAATACTTCCAAATTAATTCTATGAAGCCAGCGTAACCCTGATACCAAAACTAGGCATAGACACCACAAAAAAGAAAATAATGACTCTCTATATCTCTCAGGAATACAGATGCAAAAATTCACAACAAAATTCTAGCCAATAGAATTCAGCATCATATCAAAAAAAATAATACATATTAAACCACAACCAAGTGGGATTCAAACCAGGTACGCGAGGGTGGTTCAACATTAAAAAATCAATTAATGTAATCCACCACATAAATAAAATAAAAGAATAGAATCAAACGATCATCTCAATTGACACAGAAAAGACATTCAACAAGGTCCAAGACCTATTCCTGAGAAAAACTCCCAATAAAATTGGTATAGAAAGGAATGTTCTCAACTTAAAAAAGGACAGCTATACAAAACCAACAGCGAACATTATTCTTAATGGAGAGAGGCTGAAAACATTACCCTTGAGAACAAGAACAAGGATGCCTTTTATCATCATTCCTATATAACATCGTGGCCCTGGCTGAGGGTCTTCCTCTTTTTCCCTGACCCTCTGCTTTACCAAAAATGATGTCCTTCTCCAGGGACTGATAACTCCTGATAATATGTCCAAAGTATGTGAGAGGTAGTCTCACCATCCTTGCTTCTAAGGACCATTCTGGTTGTACTTCTTCCAAGACAGATTTGTCCGTTCTTTTGGAAGTCCATGGTATTCTCAATATTCTTAGCCAACACCAGAATTCAAAGGCATCAATTCTTTCTATTCATCTTCCAGTTTTGCATGGATACGATGCGTTTGAAAACACCATGCCTTGGGTCACATGCACTTTAGTCTTCGAGATGACATCTTTGATTTTCAAAACTTTAAAGAGGTCTTTTGCAGCAGATTTGCCCAAAGCAATGAGTCCTTTGATTTCTTGTCTGCTACTTCTATGGGTGTGTTGACTGTGGATACAAGTAAAATGAAATCCTTGACAACTTCAATCTTTTCTAAGTTTATCAATATGTTACTTACTGGTCCAGTTTTGAGGATTTTTGTTTACTTTATGTTGAGGTGTAATCCATACTGAAGACTGTGGTCTTTGGCCTTCATCATTAAATACTTCAAGTCCTCTTCACTTTCAGCAAGCAAGGTTGTATCAACTGCATAACGGGCAGATTGTTACTGAGTATTCCTCCAGTCCTAATGCCCTATTCTTCTTCATATAGTCCAGTTTCTCAGATTATTTGATCAGCATACAGCTTGAAAGATATAGTGAAAGAATACAACCCTGACACACACTTTTCTTAACTTTAAACTGCCAGTATCCCCTTGTTTCATTCTAATGACTACCTTTTGATCTATGTACAGGTTCCTCTTGAGCACAAATTTGAAAGTTCTGTAATTCCCATTCTTTGAAATGTTATCCATAATTTATTATGATCCACAGAGTCCAATGTCTTTGCATGGACAATAAAACACAAGTAAACATCTTCCTGGTATTCTCTGCTTTCATTCAGGATCCATCTGACATCAGCAATGATATCCTGGTTCCACATCCTCTTCTGAATCTGGCTGGAATTTCTGCCAGTTCTCTGTCCATATACTGCTGTAGCAGCTTTTGAATGATCCTCAGAAAAATTTTACATGCATGTGATATTAATGATATTGTTTGATAAATTCCACATTCTATGAAATTGGCTTTCTTAGGAATACACTTAAAATACTAAGGGATAAATCTAACCAGGGATGTAAAAGAAATATATCAATAAAACTGCAAAATATACTACAGCAAGAACCCAAAAGAGACCTACATAAATGGAAAAACATATCGTGCTCATGCTAGGTAGACTTAACGTATTAAAAATGTGAATTCTATACAAAGTGGTCTACAAATACAATGCAATCTCGATCCAAATGCCAACAGCATTCTTTAAAGAGATAAAAAAACACTAATCTTTAACTTTATATGCAAAGGAAAGAGGACCTGAATAAGTAAAGAATGTAGAAGAATAAAGCAGGTGGACTCGCACTGTCTGACCTCAGAACCTACTATAAAGCTATGGTAGTCAAAACAGCCTAGTATAGGTATAATGACAGACACCTTGGCCAATGGAACAGATTTGAGGACCCAGATGTAAATCCATTCAGCTATGGTCACCTGATCATCAACAAAGGCCCAAAGTCCATCAAATAGGGAACATAAAGTCTTTTTAACAAATGGTG